>NC_043745.1:10249375-10314375 GCF_902148845.1 Salarias fasciatus | reverse complement strand
AAGTAAATATGCCAGGTCTGTAAAACCTCAGGTTTCTGGACATGTGCTGCAATACGCTTGGATCTGAAAAGAAAACTTTACTAAACATGGGAAGAGTTCTTCTTGAGCTTTCCTTCAAGCAGAAAAAGTGAAAGTGTGAGGCTCTGAATAAACTGTGTATTTAACTACCTGACTACAGATGAAATTGTTAGCTTATCTTGCTCATCACCATCTGCCTTCGAATGTAACCAAGTGTTACTTCTAACAACGAGATTGCTCGGTGATAAACAAGATTATCACCGGCAGATTGAGAGTCGAGACATCAAACCTCCGCTTGCTGCTACTGAGCAAAAGTTAAGACTAAACTCCGCTGTCATGTCATGTTACTCCATCATTCAGAACTGATAAAAGAGTATTAAACCACTTTTTCAAGGCCCTGTCCACATCCTGCTCCCTGTCAATAACATCAAATCCCTTTTTATCCATCAAACCATCTTTCTTACTGAGATTATCCAACTCAGGGTCACAGAGCGGCTGCAGCTGATCGCAGCTCGGGTTAGTCTGAAGGCAGGTACAAAGATACACACATATGTTCTTGGACTCGAGGCGTTTAGGTATCTGGAGAAAAACATCATGCCAGCACAGAGAGAACATGCAAACTGAATGCAAGACTACTCCGAGTTCAGAATCAAACCAACAATTCTCACTAAGAAAGAATGCTGATCACAAAGCTTTGATCTTATCATTGAAAAACACCTCTCGATAGTAATAATATGATACAACAATATGTATGGTTTTTACAAAATTTCAGTAATAAACCAACCCTTACTCTCATTCACTGACATGCTCAATTTTGGATTAGAATGTTGTACGTCCAAAGCGACGTACAACGAACACCAGTATAGGCGGCACTCATTCCATCCACTGGGGGCAATTCAGGGTTCAGAGTCAAGGACACTTCAACATACAGACAGGGGGAGACGGGAATCGAACTCACATCCCAATTGTGGGACGACCGCTGTCCCCACTGAACCACAGCTGCACTAGTCACTCATAAATTTAATTTAATTCAGTACTAACATAATATTTTGCACAGTTCATGTTCTAGGTTGGTTGCATTTGTCATGAACACTCTCAACATCAAAACATGCAAACACAAAACATACGGCTGTAAGAAAAGCACAACATTAGTCTCACAAACTTCACAGCAACACAGCACAATGTGTGTTGTAAAATTGTTTTAATATGGATTTTTTTCCAAGTTCTGAATTTCCAAATTCAACACATCTTAACCCAGTACAGTACGTTCCTTCCCTTTAGACATATTTGGTCCAAGTTGTGTCCAAACCCCAGTCCTGCAACACCAGAATTATTTAAAGGGGAAAAAGCAACCTGCATTTTAAATGCTCCTGGTTCAATGTTTTGTGTGTTTTCGGAGTCCCAATGGAAGCGCTCAGGATTTCACCGCTAGAATGCACGGTTACCCTCAATTAGGGTTCATCTAATCCAAACCTACAAAAAACTTTTAAAAAATCTCAAAGCATCACTTTAACAGTGATGACAATAACACAACAAACAGTTTACAGGTCACGTTCAACTGCAGATGAAGGCATTCTGGATTTCACTTATGAAATAAATCAAGAGAAACTGAAAGTCTCCGTGTGCGATCAGCACAAGAGGCACACTCAACCTCAGGAAGAAATGTTTATCCATTAGCACGTTAACCATTCCCAGTTCCACTGCTCCAGTCCAGCAGATGGTGGCAACGTGACAGAAAGAGCAAATTAAAGCAAGTTCACCAGGCCCGACAACAGCGTCGCTCATGAGGAAGCAAAAAAAAAAAGAACCCGGCCGCTCTGGTAGTGAAGGGTATGTCGCCTCAGCAGCGGAAAGCCAGACATGCAGAGCATGAGAAACTAACTTTAGCTGTCCAGAGGAGCCTGAGTAAAAGCCAGAAGGCCCTCAGCTCTTCAGATAACCGAGAAGCCTCAGATCTGCAAGAAAATCTTTCAGTGTAACCAAACAGATGGAAATATGTGGCGTCCGGTCCATCAGACATGTCTGGACGACACACTACCCTCACTAAATCTGAACTGAAAGCAGCGTCATGCACGCACACAATGGATCAATCTGCTTTTCCCAAAAGCAATTTACAAAATCTTTTTGATCCAGATCCCTGCTGCATGGAGGGCGAAGAGAAACATGGCGAGGAAACTACAGCCTCGTCTAATCCAAGTCCTGCAGCTCCACACATCTCTTGAAGCGCCAGAAATTAAACGAGACACGGAGGCCGTTACTACAGTCTAACCTTGACAGTAAACAGATCACATGGTCTGGCCTCACACCAGACCTGGTGCCTCATTTATTAAAGGATCTTCTTACGCCAACAACCAAATGCAAGCCAAAGTTTGGCTCAGAGGAAAGTTATTTAAACGTCAAAATGAGCAATTTACATCGAATTTTTATTTTTGGAGGGTGATGAATCATGAGCTGAGAGTCCTACAACCTGTCTTATAATGTCAGAAATGTCTGCATTGGAGTCATTTATTACTTTTAACCTTTGTTTCACTACACGTACACCGTGCAATATCAAATAGTCTCATGAATAAAACCCCAGAGGCAGTATATCATAGAAAAAAATGGCCAATTTTCTTTACGGAGTACGTGATACTTTTAAAACTCTCCCCATTAGTCTCCTCTTTAATCATCTGTGTGGAACTGTGTAATCTTCAGAAAGACAACAAGCATCTATTCACACACAGCTCATCTAAATTTGTTTCTTGTAATTACTATAAAGACCTTTTCTTCCTGCCTGAATGGACACAGTGCAATAAAAATAACTGATTGCATCCTCTGCTGTCTGACTTTTACTTTTTGGGTTGTGATGCCTGCCGGGCTCCCGGGGAGGAATGCCTTCCCCGAGTGTTTCAGCTCTGGACCCAAGCTGAGAAAGTTCAAGCTTTGTTTAACGGTCACGGAGCCAGGCTGGTGGAAATCAGCTCAACGCAGGGCAGAGAGAGTAACAACAACACAGCTGACCAAAATGATGGATCAAAGAGGGCGAGAAACACAAGACGAGCCATCGTGGCTCCTCGGGAGAGGCTGCTGTGGGCCGACACATCTCCAGACTGGAGAGCATTTCCCATGTGAATACAGAGGGTTTCCAAAAGGGGGATATACTGTGTGGAGGAGTGGAAATGACGCAGAGAACTGGGTTCGCGGTTGTAGAAACCGCTTCATGACCCTCAGAATTATTCAGATTCAATTCCCGCTAAAAGCTCCAACAGCTTCTCGTCCTGCCAAAGAGTCCTTGAGCAAATCGCTGTTCTGGGAAAATCAGCCATCTGAACAGAGACAGATGACTACCATAAAGCACAGCGGCTACCTGTTACTTCACATACTTGTGCAAGCCTATCAGATCCAGACTGTGTCTAGAAACCACACAACTTACCTGAAACAAGTGCTGTTCTTCCCCCCAGATCTGACACAGGGATACTCCACCGTCAGGATTCTGTTTTCTGGACACTCTGTCCTGTGGAAGAGATGGGACAGATGGGAACCAGAGCAGGTTGGTTTGACTTGCAGGCACAGCGCTAAGCTGCAAACTCGTAAAACACAAGCGGAGAGATGCTGAGAATTCTGAGTGCAGGAGGTCCAGAGCCGAATTGCAGTACGTTACATTTTATGATCAGCAATGTGCCACATACCCCCCAGGACTCACTGCTTTAGCCCTAAAAGCTATTAAATCTTGCTTGGTGATATTCTTGAGTTGAACACACCAGTGGCACCGCAGTCTCCGTCTGCAGCCTTCATAAAATACAGGAAGTCATGACGCTTTAATCAATTCATTAATTGAAAACAAAGACATCATGTCATGCGTAAAAATCGGGAAACATATTCCAGCGTAAAACCAAAAATCCTGTTTTGACTTTGATGTGTGCAACACATCTCATAAATATTGACTCGGGGACGTTCATCTGCTCTTTTACTACCATACGAGAACTGAGAAGACCCAATGTTATTAAAAGTTAAATATCTCCCTACTTTTTCCACTAATGTATGACTTACATTTCTCAACAGTCCCCAGGTTCCCGTACTTTGTAATTTTATCAAGCAACAGATATTTTGGGTTGGTGAAAGCTCTGAACTAAAAATCAGTGAGTTTAACACCTGGTCTCTTTCACGATGAAGCCATACTGTTGGTATTTGTGCAATTTGAGGTTTGTTGTTGTCTTTTTCCAGTCAGGAGTCATCTGGACAGCAGCAGAAACCTGCAGACATTGTTTAATTTGAAGGGATCCTGCACAGACATGCAAGCAGTACAAGCCCTGTGCTTTCTCACACCTTCGTACTTTTACAGATGCTTTCATTTTAGCTGTCAGGAAACCTTTCATGATTTCCAAAACCAAATCAGAGATTGAGTTATCTCACCACCGCACACTTTTCTGCTTCAACTCAGTACGACGGTTGTCTTCAGAGATTTGAAGATTAAAGGTTTAACTCCCATTACAGAACACTTTGAAAGCAGTGCTGACAGATAATGATTTTCAGACGTGTTCTTGACTCACTGCAGTACGGTTTGTCAAAACATGTCTGACTGATTTTTGATCTCATCCTTACAGAAATATCTTATCATCTAAAGGATTTATCTTATCACTAACCTCACAATCCATTTCAAAACTATACATGCACAATTTACAGTGAACACCTCTTCATTATTTTCTGACTTTGAACAACACTTCTTGAGCTCCATCGAACACATAACCTGACCCTTTGTTGCTACTGAGCTTCAAACATGACATCTTTTCCTTTTTAAGATGCCCCTGTCAGAATCTTCTGTCAATAAAACACAAATTGATCAATACAGTTTGAAAATGCAGTTAGACTTACAAATCTATCATGGGGTTTTGTGTCATTTTAACGTGACAATGCGACAGACTGAATGATTTCATGAATGATTAGTAGACCTGGCATTCTCAGTCACACAACGTCAAACACATCCGAAACCAAATCTGCAGAAATATCAAAAGAAATTTAGTTCTGGATTTTCCCCTGTTTAATTTCTGCGTGTTATGGAGTTTGCATATTGTTAAACAATGGAAGTTTTTTGTTGGTTTCCTACCATGTAACAGTCAGAAGATCACAAAAAAGACAATGATAATATTTACGTTCAGCCTTAAAGCTCTTTACCTAAACTGTTTATTCACAGCAGCATGCAGTGTGTAAGACACAACATAAGCCTGTAGCACCGCTTCTGCAGCACAAACCATGCCCACCTACCTTTGATGTGTGTGCCGATCATTTGGGAAGCTCCAAGTTATGTGCTAATATACAACAGTTATTTATAATCTGATTGGAGGAGAGGCTGAGTGCTGCTGGACACTTCACATCCGAATCCTACTGCCTAGCAGCTGTTCCAAATGAGGCCAGTGACACCAATAACAGCTATATGTACGTCACATATGTTGATGTATAACTCCAAAATAGTATAACTCTACATGTATAGATGTATAAGTGTGCATGTATATACTCAAGCAATATTACATTTAAGACCCTTAATTTGATTTGTATCATGTTGTACTGGTATACAGTACAGAATTACAGCTTTTCCCTCCGTGAGACATGGCTCTATGCATGTCATCTTGAGTAAATTGGCATAAAATTGCATTATTGAGCCAAAACAACCTAATTGGAGACTGATAAATGTCATCATGTCCACAGCTGAGAAGAGTCGCACTTTATGTGTCACAGCCATTAATAACACACTTTGTATGTTTAAGGAGGAAGGTCGTAAATCAGTGTGAGATGGTTTGGTGTGGCTGCAGACCCAGAGACCTCTCCAGCTCCACTGGAGCGTCTGAGCGTCTCCTCCTCTCCTCCCAGCCATGTGCTCCTCACATCCTCCTGACCTGCTCTCTCCGGGCACCTTAATAGCATCTGTCATGTTATGTCTAAGCGCAGCAACATTTGGCTCTCTGCACCGCGACCGATCTCGACCATTTGGAGTTTCCCTTCTTTGATTTTTTTTTTCACTCTTCCTTGAATTTCCTTGAAAATCGCCCCGGATTAGACGCGCTGCGGAGGTTCATCCAGGGGTCTGACTCTCTGACAGCGTGTCGCACAGAGGAGAAACCAATAAAACGCAGACTAAACTCGATTTAGGCTTCTGGCACCGTGCGCTAATCTGACAGTGAAATGCTTGTTTTGAGTTTAAATTAAATATACGAGCTTTAACCGAGTGGAGTAGATGCGTCCAGCAACTCTGCAGATAAGCCGTCTCAAGTTATACTATTCAAACACAATTTAGATACAATGTTGTGACTGAAGATGAAAGATTGACAAATCTGAAGCATTATCTTCACGAGCTCCTGTTGGTTTTTTTCCAGTTTGAATACATCAACTATACTTCCGATTGAATTGTGTTTTCTCAGAGCATTCACCAAGAAGTAACTGGATCATTCGACTCACTTGGAGGTGTCCACAGCAAGCGTCGTCCTGATGGAGCTGGCACTAGATTCCCACAGCAGAACAGCACAGAAAATGCCAAACGGTAAAAGAGTCGCACCATAAAGTTGACCCATGTCCCCCCTGTGCGCTCCGGGACAGATCATCCGCTCGAGTGAAAACCCCTTAACATCCGCAGAGCGACACCGTTCTCATCTGTCAGCGACCCGCGCGGGGATGAGGGATCAAAACACCCGAAATCCTTGTCAAGTGTCCCGCAGAGGTGACGCACGTGGAGCCTGTGCGGATAATAATGCGCGCTGCTGCGCCGTGCGTGCGTCCGGAGAACTCTCCTTCCCAACTTTACGCACCGAGGCAGAGACCCCTTGGAGAGCGACTGGAGGCTTTACAGCCCAGTGTGTTCTCACTAATCCCCATGGATTTACATTCCTGCCTCTACAGAGGAAACTTAAAACAATTGTGTGTATACACCCCCCCCCCCCCCCCCCCCCCCCCCCAATAATGGTAGCGTCAATAGCACTATTACAGTCATAATCATTCTGAAAAATCTGTCACAATCAATACCATTAAATGGACAATCGATTACATAAACTTCTTCCTGATTTGCAGATTTTCCTTCTCTAATCAATGTTTCATAACTTGACGGTGAGTTGGGAAACAATTCAAACAGTGGGGGGCGCTGTAATGAGGGGGGATCACTTCAGTAAAACTAAATTTGTTCACAACGACTCACAATTAGTGCAAAAATCAAGATGAAACGTTTTAAAAATGTTTTATTTGGTAGAGTGATTCTGAAATAACAAGCAAAATGCATATATTGAATTTGGGGGAAAAACAGTTGGAGATTAAATAAAAGAAAGATGTTCACGTATTAAATTGACCTATTTTGTATAAAAGCAATTGAAAACAGATGCCCACACAGCTTTAATTTTAAAATTCGAATGTGTCCCACATCTTACTGAAATGTCAAACATGTGTAGCAGAGAAGCTTAAATCAAATTCACTATGTTTGGATTTCTTTTTGGGAACAACCGGAGCAGCCTGAAGTGTCAGAACTCTATCCGATGACCCAAGATGTGCTTCACTTCCCAAACGACTTAGAGATTTGTAAAGAAATAGGCTTCAAAGTCAGAACCTTGACAGGCTCAATTGAGATGTTTGACAGTTCCAGTGGTGTGGTCTTTGTCAGTAGCTTTCAGAAACATGCGGCGGTCTGCGGGTTTCATCTGAGAGGCACGTCTGTGATACTGAACAGATAAAACCACATACAGTATCTTCTCTGGAACTGAAGTGTTTATAATGTGTTGTCGTGGGGCCTGTTGGTCTCAGTAACTCAATCAGCCAGCTAATTCAGTTACTGTTTAAAACAATACAGCACAGATGATATGTAAATATTAATATTATCTCTTTAATCCCAGTATTGGAGTCTGATTTTTATGTATTTTGTTGGAGCTGAAGCAGAATGAGGGCCACGGTGCTGTTTATTTATGAAATGGGATGTGTGCAGCAGTTAGCCCCGACCGCAGTGCTGTCATAGAAAGAAACAAACACTGTGCGTCAGATGTGACAAATTTGTTGTGGATTCTTGTTAGTGAAGCAAAGATGCAAATCAGAAACCAAAACGGTGATATACAATAAAGATGGGGAAGATGTAAAGCATGTGCTCATCCCCTGAGATACTGAGAACAAGTCACAGCCGATCAGACAGAAAAAGATCCTGGAGTCGTTTCAGAAGATAAAATTTTACAAGAAACGTTCTTATGCATGTACAACCACGTCTTCACTGCAGTCATGAACACGCAAGTCACTGATCAGGTGTTTTAATTAGGAACAAATATTATGATTGGGTACAAACACTGAAACATATTTCTAAAAACTGAATGTTTTCTTAATCGTGCACTCCCTCTTCACTTCCTGCTGCAATACTCTAACACAAATAGCTAATTAACCAGTCACATGGCAGAAATCCAGTGTATTTGTGAAGACATGGTGAAGATGACCCATGAAGACTCATGTCAGCCTCTGAGATCATGGAATGGTTGTTGGTGCCAGACAAGCTGGTCGAAGTATTTTAGGAACTACTGGCCTACTGGGACGTAACCGTCTTTAGAGAGAATGGTCCAAAAAAGAGAAACTATTCGGTAAGTGGCAGATATCTGGATAAAATGTTATGTTGATGCCAGACATCAGATGAGAAAAGATCCACTGGTTTGAGAGAAAAAAATACAGCGGACTGAAATAACCAAGCACTGAACAACCAAGTCATGAAGACGACTATCTCTGAGTGAATAACACATCGGTTATCAGCTGATCAGCAGCAGAAAACCATATCAATGGCTTTACTGTGAACTGAGAATAACCTTCAAATAGACTTTGTTCAAATGAAATTCTGACTTTTGACAAAATGAGCACTGCTGAAAACTGGGTTGATAGCTCATGCCACATTTGTGACCTTTTCTCTATGGCTGTTTGTGACAAGGAAGCATGTTGGGGTCCAGCCAAGACCAGACGGACCTTATCCTGGAAGGCCATGAGAGGGAGTCTCTGTTTTGTTTTGTTTTTTGGTTTTTGCAAATGACGTTGTCATCACAAGTGCCTCCGCTGAGCGTTAATGCAGCAGTTCGCCAATGTGTGTGACACAGTTAAGATGCTGATTAATGTCTCTAAGGTGGAGTCCATGAAAACAAAAATGGTATGCTCTGTTCAGTTACAGATGGAGTAGTTCAAGTACCTGAAGATCTGCATGGTTTGAGGAAAGAGTGATCTTGAGATAGGTCACAGATTCAGGAAGGGAGGTCAT
This sequence comes from Salarias fasciatus, assembly GCF_902148845.1. NCBI lineage: Eukaryota > Metazoa > Chordata > Actinopteri > Blenniiformes > Blenniidae > Salarias > Salarias fasciatus. The sequence continues at coordinate 10,305,131 of NC_043745.1, read as the reverse complement.
GGTTGTGGTTATGGTCGCTGCCACATTTGTGTAGTGAGCAAAACAAGGCTCCCTGTTTGCATCTGCTGAGATTTCCAGCCTCATTGATGGCAATGACTAAAAGAATAATATCAGATTTGGCACTCAGAGAGCGCAGACCTCCGCCACAGCTCAAATCAGTCACCAACAATAAGAACACCATATATAATAAAAAAATATTTTATTTCTCCCCAACACAAACAATGTATGGGAGAAAGCTGTTTGTTGCATGTTCATATCTCAGTGTGTTGCCTCACAGTGACTGACACTCCGGAATCCCCCTATTTTTGTCTGTTCTGGATCCTGGTATCCGGAATACTTCTGTGATCTGGATCAGCAGTTGATATCTGTTAGAGTATTGTTGAGTTATGCCCAACTATGTGAAAGACTGCCCTATCTCTCAATGATAAAGAATCCTTTAAAAAATTCCTGGATCCAGACAGTGATCCAGATCATCACCAAAATGTAATGGATTCCAAGTTAGCCCAAGACCCACCTTTCCACAAAGTTTCATTGCAATCCGTCCATAACTTTTTCCATAATGTTGCTAACAAACCAACCAACCAACAAACAAACCGACATGATTACAAAACCTCCTTGGCGGAGGTAACCAGGGACTGAAACGAATTTAATTTCAACAGTGACAATCCTCCACCTTCGATGAGTACCGCATATGATTGAGGTCTGGATCTGGTGTGAAAAAACTCATAGTTTCAGCATTTACACTGTAAATTTACAGATTGGATATTGGTTAATTGTGAGCAGAAAATCAGAAGTAGGTCATATTAGCAGTGTTGCCAGATGCAGGATAATTATCGTATTTGTATGATAATTTTGCCTTCTATAAAATTTATGATTAATAATCCCAAAAAAGTCAAAATATACAACAGTTTGACCATTTCACGAGAGGTTGTGATGAAGATCTGCAGATCTGACAGTAGGCTGGAGGCTGAAACTACACTTTAAAAAAACCCCATAACAGATCGAAAAGGCACAAGGAGAGAAACTATTTCGTGCTTCTTTGAATTGAAATGCTGTTGAGAATCTGATAATATGTATTTATCTCTACAAACCACTGCATGAGTTGCTGGCACCAGCATTCCAAATAAAATCACCCAACTACCAAAATAGATTTATAACTGAGCTGAGATAACATCTGCAACTGCTTCAAACTATTTCTAAGTTTGTTAAATCAATTTTAACATTCAAACAAGACTGCTCACTTTGTGTGATTCTAAAAAAAATGAGAAAAAAGTGTGTAATGGTTTTACAGACATTCAAAATGTTTTACAGTAAATATTGTTCACTTGTCAGCTTCATCAGCTCATTCATTTTCTAAAAGGTAAATTACTTTTTATGAATGACTAATTTATCAGAAGGCATGAAAAGTGCAGAACGTTTGCATTTAAATTCCCTGAAGACATGTTCTATCCAGAAGTTAGACGGTTCAAAAGTCTTGAACTGTGAAGCATTTGAAACTGTCGTACAACTCCATCAGCTTGAGCATAACTCGCAATTCTTTCAAACTTATTTCACTGCATTTATCTGCTTTATTAGAACACATTCAGCCTCAATACAGGCCGCCACAACCCCCCCCCCCCCCCCCTTCCTCCAACCACCACCAAAAACAAAAAAAAAAAACAAAAAAAAAAACCCTAAACCACCCCAGGCCTGGTTTTTTGATTATGATAATTCTACATTTCCCATCTGGCAGCGGTGGCGTGCAGTGTGAAGGGAGCCAAAGTCGAGCCGAGCTGCTTCTCTTCCACGCTGAAAGGCGTCAGTCTGGGTGGTTCAGGAGTTTGATTAGCAGGCCTCCTGCTCGGTTCCCATTGAAGGTTTAGCAGACAGAACCAGCTGGGAGGAAGCCTCGGGGTCAGCGCCGGACCAACTGAGAGCCTGCTTCTCCCACTGGTTTGATGCCCCCCTGGAGGAGCCGCAGGAAGACTGAAAAGTCTGGTTTTCTTTGTTCTAAATGATGCCGCCACAACCCAGTGTGCATCAACTGGTAAAGAAAATGAGTAGTTGGCTGTAACACATGATCTGTTTTTCAGAATGGTTATTACTGAACTTCAAAGTCTATTGGTTGGCACAAAAATATTCTTTAAAATTTGTAAAGCAAAGGGAAAGTTGTGTTTGTGGTTATTCATGGAGCTTATTAGTTGATTCAACTTATGATCTTCAGATGATTAACTTGCTCCGGCTGGTTGAGCTGGCTCCGTTTCTTTCAGAGTTTTACATCTTTTAGGAATAAATCAACATTAAAGCAAGTTTGCTCACATTTCAAAGGCAGCGAGAGCTAAATGAATGAACTTACAAGGATTTTAAGAACACACTAATATGCTATGTTTAGTTTGGAAAACATCCTGAAGGTGGAGGAAGGGTATCTGCTCAAAAACAGGAAAACATATAGAAGAATTTTTTTTTTTTTTTTTTACGTATAATAATTATCCACTCATTATTTTTGTTTTTTTAATCACAGTTGCAATCACGACCTGATTGCTCAAACTGTGAGTTTGCCATAAGGTTTTATAATTGGACTGTGCTATCTGATTAACCGGGCAAACTGTGTGGAGATTTTATTTTGTTTTACACAGCTATGACCAAGTGGGAGTGTTCACTTTAACATCCACAGAAAATGACACTGATGGACTTAGAGGGGCTTGTTTGGTTTCGCCGTTCAGTTTCTTGTCATTTCTCCTGAAAGGATTATTCATTTCTTATTTCTGTTTCAGGTCTGTTATGACCCAGCATAATGCAAACTGAGGGGGAAGAGGCTGGAGTTTTTATCCTCTGTGGACAATATGAAACAACATTAATACAAATTAGAGGTATGAATGACTAAATGACTAATTGTGTGAAATCAGAGCCAGATTGTGCAGCGAGGCTCAAGTGGGCTTTTTCCAGAGACTGATGGGGAAAATTACAGTAATCCTGTAATGCATTTTAGTGGCATGTTGCCCATTTATCAGCAACACTGTATGTACACCAAATGTATATTCTAAGTACGGTAATGTATATTATATTCATAATAATAAATCGTAGGGTAAAGTGACCATAAGTCCCATTAAAAAAAAGCAAAACACTCCAGGAGATTTTAAAACCCCTGAATGAGATATAATTGTTCTTTATTTAGAGCAGCATGGTTATTTATGGCATTTTTTTCACTTTCTGTGGACGGTTTCTGATGAGTCATAGTAAAGAATAGTTTGTTATTCCAGTGTTGTGAGGGAAGCTCTGACCGATAGTCACCTCGGAGCGAGGCACAACACGGTGGTCAGTGGACGATCGGGCGCTGCTCGGTAACCCTGCACTCGCTGGTCTCTCACACCGTCCGTCCCCCGGGTCCGCGGGGTTTCTGGCACCCGTTCAATAGAAACAGCTGGTTTTATTCACTGCAAATGAATCATGCCAGAAATACACATGCACTCACTTACACACGGAGCGTATACAAGCACAGTAACTGGGGTCTCGCACATCAAATTAAACTGCGGGGTCTCCCCTTGGCTCGGTTCCCTCCAGAATCAAATAAATTCATAAAATATATAAAGCATCGTTATTAAAGAACCGCAGCAAAAGGCAGCTGTTGAAATGGCGACCTCTGCTTCATTATTACGACCACACAGGCCACGGTTTCTCCTGTTCCCACGAAGGAAAGTCTCCTCTCCCCGTTTACTTTGGTTGTGGTTTTTATTTGGTGTTTGTCTATCTGCGCACAAGCAGCCGCGGAGAGCAATGTGTTTTTCATTGAGGGCCGAGTCCACATTCAGCGTTGTTACCGACCTCTTGTCATGCATGGATAAAACTGTCCAATTGTGAAACACATGAAAGCAAATACGCTTTAGCTAACTTCCCAAAGGAGTAGGAGGGGATTTTAAACTTGCGGTAAGAGGTGGACGAGGCTGTGATGAGGAGTTCCCTCCATGCTTTGAAGGAGTTAATCTTTTTAGCTTTGACACATTAGCTTGTTGTCACCCAGAACTGAACTGAATTGAAAACAAGTTACTGCTATTCTGGAAAATGTGGCTTTAAAGGCTTTGCATTGTGTTTATAATGTTTTGGTGGTTTGAACTTCTGCTGCATTGCAGGAACATCGGTGGACGCGTGTGTCAGTTTTGCTTCTGTCAGCTCCGGTTTCCTCCCACAGCTCCAGAACTCACATGAGGTTAATGGGCGGCTGTAAATTGTCTGTGTGAATGTTTGTGTGGGTTTGTGGTTGTGTGTGTCCATGCTCTATGACTGACAGCTTCATCTCTTATCATCTTTGATTGGTCCCAACATGGACCAATCAGTGTTGGAAAAAGCCAAGAAGAATCAGAAGCTTGTTATCTGAAGTGGAGGCTCTATCTAACTGGTTCCCACAAGGGGCAGGAGCTTTTATTATGTTTCTGTTCTGTGGATTGAAAGGTCATGGCAGGAGTCTGTTTGAAAATCTCAGTTCGTTTATGAACCACCTGTGATGTGAAGAATTCTAAGTCGGAAGGAAGTTTGAATGTAGTGTGAACCAAAAAACCTCATTCTAGCAAACCCAAGCAAGAACTGATTTCAGATGCACCATATCTTCCCAGGTCACAGGGTTTGGTTCTAACTGAAACGTTGCACCTGTTATTTTGATGCTGATTTTCATTCTGATAAACTCTGAGACGGTAATGTCCAATCAAAACAATCCAACCTGCATTGTGTCTCCATTATGGGTCACTGTAGAATATCCACTACCTGCAGCTTGTGAGAAAAATGTTTGTTTATACCTTTGAGTCTAATGTTAAGAATTCCACCATGAGTACGAAAGAGAAAAAGACTTGAAGGTGTAATTTTCTTTTCTTCTTTCCAGCTTTGTTCTGGAACAAAGTACCACATCAGAGATGTGAAGACATCCCTAATGGTCTAATGAGAACAAGTAGTTCTCCTTCAATCACCCAGAATGTCAGCACATCCAGACAGAACATGACCGGTGTCCTGCTGCTAAAGCTCTGTGACCTGCAATGTGTGTTTTAGAAGGAACGCTTCTAACTGTAAAGAGTGTGTTCCAGTTGTGATTTGTTGGTGATGCTAAATGTGAGTCACACCATTGGAAACTGCTGAAGCTACACAGGCCACTCCAGTGAATGGATTTTAATTAAATGCGTTTGAGAGGAGGAATCAGGAGACATTTCTCATATTTATGTAGGAAGCAAAAAGTTCGACTCCAATAATCGTGTTTTCAGCAATCTTTGTGCTGGCGATGGCGTAGATATGAATGAAGAAATGTACTAAGAAACACAAAATGAAAATGCATTTCTAAGGTTAATGTTTAACAAGCTGTTTTTCTTTTCTTCACATATTACAGGTGATTTCCGTGTCAGGATCCCAACCCAACGACACAAAGCCACAATCTCTTGGCGTAAAGCACAGGAACAAGCCTGTTGTGCAGACCTCGCCACACACTGCCGTCTTTACACTTCTGAATGTGGAAACCTTCAGATTTTCTCTCCCCAGCGGTTGTTGAATGTTAGATTTATTGAAACTCAAACCACCTGATATCCTCACAGGCAGTCATCACCTCTTTCATTGTTGCTCTGTCACTCGTTATGAGAACCGGAGTCCCATTTCATAGAGTTTGAAAGAGTCAGAAATGATCCAGCGTGTATGCTGTATTTTTAGCTTTGACTGATATTTAATCTGCTGAAAAACCTGCATTTCAGCACTGAATCACACTTCAGAGAGATATTTAGAACATTTTCTGAGTCAAAGAACTGTCAAAGTATGAAGGATGCTGTGACTGATTGTATTTTCTTTCTTTTTTGTGTTTTTAAAACGACTATTCAAAAGGATGTTCTCACACACACACACACGCACACATACACACACACACGCTACAAGCCACCTTCCTCTGTCAGCGTTAGACAAGTAAGACGAGCTCATGTCACAGCGCTGCACCCAAATAATTTGTGCAGAAGACAAATGGGCCAGGGAAACGTGTCCTCTCTGTGTGTGCTTTGCTGAATTCTTCGCCTTCCTGGTTGATTTATTCATATTTTCACTCATTCAATCATTTCCCATTGAACGCTGGCTGAAACATGAGGCACAAGTTATGCAATTGTGTTTCTACTGTGTTTCTTTCGCTTGGTAACTGAAGCGGTTTCAGGGAAAAGTGCTGCGTGTCTCTCATATTGCCGTAAACACCTCCCAGTTCAGACCAAATAACTGAGAAGTGATCCATCAGAGTCATGTTAAAGAAAAACCTCTTTTGCAACATGTGAGTTGCACAACTGAAAAGTTTCAATATTGAGTCAAACTTAACTGGAAAAAAAAAACCAACTCATAAACTGACAAATGACTGAGTTTTGGACAAATGCTTTGACTTTTTTTTTTGTTTTTTACAACTTTGTTTCTTTTCAACATTTTTGTCAATTCGATGGCTGCACCACAACAGACTGGTTTTCTAACAGCTACAGCTCTCATTTACACATATATTTTTTCCTTTCCCTTCCATCTTTTCGAGAGCCGAGGTCGTGTTGTCACGTTCTTATTCCAGTGGCTGTGCATTGAAATGTGCCAGAGGGCTTTTTCTCCACTGGGACGCTGGCGGGAAATTGTAAAAACATGGCGGCATCACCTCTTATTGTTTCATGAAATTCAATCTGGTAAAAGTAGATCTTGTATACTAAACTCTAGGGATGTAACACAGCCAATAAAAAAGATTTTCTGGTTTTATTTTACATAGTTTTGTCCCCTCGCCTTCCAGCTGCTGATCTGACTTGGTTAGTTTGAGAATCAAAGCTCCTTTTGGAATTCATTATGCTATGCAGCAGGAAAGTAGAAATACATTTATGAATCACTCACACAAATCTCCTCTGACTGTCAAATTTTTCCAATTTCTCAGTTCTCCATTTCTCTGCAGTATATCATATACTGTGAATCATAAAACCCTGTTTCCTGTCTTTCGTCTGCAGCACCCTTGTGAATTAAATCCCGGTCTGTGAGCCACATTACGGTGAGATGAGTGCAAGAGGCAGAAAACAAACCAGCCTGGCCGAGAGGTGGTGGAGCGATCAGTGTGAAGAATGGTTTTGGTGATTTATGGTAAAACCCTCCGACACATCGGAGTGAATTGATAGTCATTTTCCCAGTCATTCTTTCAACCACAGACTTGGAATTTGTTCAGAGTGTTGAGCTCTATACTAAAAATGCCAACAAGGAAACGTCTTTTAATCATAAAGGCAGGTCATACAATTCATGTATGTTCCATAATTGTAATTGCAGTTAATCCAAGCAAACAACAAACTGAAATATAATGTATGCAAAGTCTTGCCTTTATTTGTTAATGAAGATTAATCTTTTGTGCTCAGTACTAAAAGTGTCTTTAAACATACGTGAGATAGTCAGTGACACACTCTCAATCCTGTTTATTTTGGGATTGGGCAAATGAGGGGAAGCTGTGCTTGAAGTGGCCTCACTTTAGCTGAATTCAGCTCAGCTGAACCCAACTCCGCCGATATGTAGCAACTCGATGATAAATTAAAAAAAACTGGAATGATATTGTTTTGTTTTTTTTACTCTATTATTTTTTTCACATTTTATCATGACAAGTGGTTCTCAGCATACCCAGAGCGCAGACCTCCGCCACAGGTCAAATCAGTCACCAAGCCGCGCCACACGCCGCACGCCGCACGCCGCACGCCGCACGCCCCCCTGCCGGCGGGTCTGCCCAACTATGTGAAAGACTGCCCTACCTCTCAATGATAAAGAATCCTTTAAAAAAATTCCTGGATCCAGACAGTGATCCAGATCATAACCAAAGTTTAATGGATTCTAAGTTAGCCCAAGACCCACCTTTCCACAAAGTTTCATTGTAATCCGTCCATTACTTTTTCCGTAATGTTGCTAACAAAACAACCAACCAACAAACCGACGTGATTCCATAACCTCCTGGCGGAGGTAACCAGAAAAAATAGAGGCAATTTTCTTTGGCTCCGGAGAAGAAAACTGAAAGGTCGGCGCTCATCTTGACTCCGTGTCACTCAAGACATCAAGCGGAGGCCGAAATCTGGGTGTGATTATGGACTTAGACCTGAAATTCAACAACCAAATTAAGACAATAACAAATTGAGCTTACTACCATCTGAAAAACATCACGAGAATTAAAGGATTTCTGACTGAACCAGTTTCAGGGAAATATTTATTTTTAGCAGGCTGGGTTATTGCAGCTTTGTGTTTACATGTCTGTCTAAAAAACAAAACAAAACGGTTCATTCGAAGTAGAATGCTGCCGTCAGAGTCCTCACCATCAGAATAAGGGTTGGAGCGCACTACTCAGAGTTTCAATCTCTGCACTGGCTATCTAGTTGGCAGAGGGTCCTCTTCAAAATCTGACTTCTGGTCTATAAAGCTCCAAATGGTCTTTGGCCTGAATTCATCTTGGATTGACTTGTAAAATACGAAAGGTCCAGACCTCTGAGGTCCTCAGGAAGAGGTTTACGTAATCTTCCCAGACTCAGAAGAAATAAACTGAAGCAGTTTTTATTTCATCTGGTTCTCACCTGGAGAACAAAACTCCTGAACATCTGAGAACTGCTGACACACTCACTTCCTTTAAATCAGTACTTAAAACACACATATTCTCAGACTTAAACCATTGATTTTAATTATTTTATTACCTCTATCAATAAAGCTTCTACCTTGTCTATTGTCCTTTGTAAATTCCTTTCTCATTTCCGTTGTCCGAATGGTGCTTCATAAATAAACTTCGACACCATTACTTTGAATTGAAGTTTCTTCTACCTGAAAATGTACATTGTAGTAAACTGTGTGCAGACATTTGGACACAGCATGTTCAATTAGGTCCTACCTTTTTCTTGGATTTTTATAGCTCTTGCATCATAAACTATTTTGTAGCTGAAGACTCGAAGATCTTTTATTGCTTGGATCATTTTCAAGTTGCCTCAGATTTTGCTTAACCGTCACTTTACATACAAATGTGTAGCTTCTCATTTACCACCGTGAGGACGAGGCAGCTCCGTATGTCAAAGATTTGCCACAGTCAAATCATTCATGTCCTTCAGTCAGTCAGATGTGTAGTTTGTGATAAAACTATAAAATATGTCACCATTATTCAGCATTTGTTTCAGTTACTGAGTGAGCTGATGCACCCACACCATGAGGAATTTCTCATCTTCTCTTTTTTTTCCAGCTCTTGTTTTGATGGCTATATTTTTAAACAATGTGGAATTTTCACTTATACTATACACATCTGTGTACAAACCAATTGCTCTTGTGGGAAGGACTAGAAATGATGTTGCTAAGCTTCCTCAAGTTGTTGATCAATAAAAAAAAATGCAGAAACTATGAATATGGAAGAAATTGAAGTTTAAACTTTCCCAGCCGGACACATTGTATTCGTTTGATCCCTGTTCTGCAGCTTTCAGGTTTCCACATCACACTTATGTAAGACGAATGCTGGTCCAGGATCGTCTTCCAGAATACAGCTGATACCACAAATCATGTGTATTCCCTGTCAGACACAGTTTCTATCAGATTCTACAGCTTGTCTTATGGGTTTGAACTCTGCGGCTGACATGTTGTGTTTGCACAGTGATCCTACACAATTCGCCACAGGAACAACAGAACACATATATTATCTTCTTCTACTTTCCGTGCTTCAGTCTGCAGCATAGAGAGGTTTAGAAACAGCTTGCAATAGTTTGCAGTTACTGGAGCTTAACAAGTCACTGCTGTGTTCTTAGTAAGTCAGTATAAAACATAGGATACATGTTGTCAAATTTACTGTTTTCACTTAAAGAGTCAATTTATTTTTCTGAGAATGCATTCATGCAAAGTTTGAGAGTCCACCTACCCTATCCATAAGTAATACTTCACCCACTAATTGCCTGTAATGGCAAAACAGGCGAAAGATATGCTAATTGTACCAAACTGAGATAAACAGTTGCTCAGTCTGCCTTCTTCCAGCAGCTGGTACCTCGGTGATATTGACAGCTCTGACTTCCACTGACTGGTGGAAGTTTTGTCAGCATTCAAAGATGAAAACCCAGAGAGACCCTCCAGATCTGGTGCCCAGTCATCACATGAGTGATGAAAATATACAGATATACCATAGATCAAATATTTACGACCATTATTCTCAATATGTCATTGGAATTACTGACTGGTTATGATTGATCACTGCCAATAAAAACTTTATATCCCCCGCCCCGACTTAGTCATGGTATTCTTATCAGATGTCTTTCTGTACAGTTATAAAACATCATTAATTATAAGAGAAGAACATTTAAAATTTCACTTTTATATGTGAAGGTTTGGGTTTCCAGCCAATTTCCTCTTCTCTAAAAAATGAAGTGTTGATAGACGATCCAAGACATGTTTTTTTAATAATTACACAGCACACATTCATCATTATTTGCTCGCAATGGGAAAGTTGTGTGTAAAATATACAATCCAATATTAGATTTTTTCCCCCCCTCTGTGTGTAATATTATTCCTGCTAACCTGAGTGACTGATGAAGTTATATAAATTTGCTTTCATGCTGTAACAACCTGTAAGCAATCTTTCATGCAGTAAATGGTGATCATCAAAAGCTGGTGTCTGGCTGAAAGAACTACTCATGATTGCAAACCTTTTACTACCACTTTGCCCCCCGTGGGATCTGCGCCCTCTCTGTATCAGCACAAACCCGTTTGATTTATAGTTTTGCAGAGAGCTCTGAAAGAGAGAGTTTCTCGCTCTCACAGGTGCACCCAGCGGTCAGCAGCTGAAAACACAACGCCGGTCCGGCTTTGACACGACTCAGACCCGAACACATGTCGCTCCTGCAGCCATGTGCTGAAGCGGTGTCGACTGTGATGGATTTGGCTCGGCTTACCGGATGATGACGTGATGGAGGAGCCAGCACGAGAGGGAGGAAGAAGAAGAGGGAAAAGTTTTCTGAGGACAGATTTCAGCCTTTTCATCAGCCAGAAGAAAGGCAGTGATGTGTTAGGAGATTACAACCTCGAAACAATTGCTGTTTAGTTTGTTTGAAAAAAGGATACTTTCTAACTCCAGAAAAAAATGTAAAAACATGATAGAAATATGTCATTTGAAAATGAACACTTTGCATCTCAGGAAATCTTAAGGTTCCTTTTCTTGTGTATCAAAGTATCACGACAAGTTTGAATGAGTTTGTTGAATTCCACAGATTCCTTCACCTCGGTTGTGAGAGTGACGCCGGCCAACTGTTTACAGGAAGCCTACAACCAAAAGTATTCCTTTAAAGACACAGCAATGACCACAGTGAGTCAAATACACACAAAAATAGGTATTCCTGCACAAACACATGCTGGCATGAAAAAAAGTTTGCTGTTTGTTTTGGAAAGTTGGAACGTTTCCAAAATTTCCAAGTAGAAAATACAATTTAGATACGACATTCACAAAAATTCATAGAAGAAAACAATGATTTTACTTGTTAAGTACTTTGAATCTAAGTGTTATCAAACAACAGAGGATGATGGTCTGACATCTACAGGAACACTGATCCAGAACAGCTCAGAATGAAAAACACACAGAAATCCTCTCCAGCCAGTAAGTTTGAAGCGCAGTGCGCTGAGAGGACAAAGCACATGCAGGCACAGAGAGTTTGAATCAGCCAGATCAGACTGTGCTTTTTAGGTATTCCTTTAATTCTGCAAAGACCACGTCAGGTATAGCCAGCAGAGAGGGAAGGAGTACTGGAGTAATCAGGAGTCAGCAGTAATCTGTCTCCTAGACTGAGGAAAACAAATAAGAGAATAAACCTCTTCAGGCTAACTAAGAGAACATTGCTGTTATTTGTTACAATTCAGGCAGCAGTGTGAGAGGAGAAGAATGAAATGACCATATAAACAACTTTATTCACTCAACAGCGACGCCATTGCAAATCAAGAGACTGAAAACTGGCCTCTTCTCACAACCTCTGCAACGAAAAAGGAAAAAAAGAGGTCACCGTCCATTCAGAAATAAATATACAATGCAACAAACTTGACAACTTTAAAAATCAAAGTTCTGTGATTGACCTTCAGCTTCAATCAATCTCCCTATAGCACCTGATTAAAATGCTTACTTCTCATTTAAAATGTTAATGAAAAAATACCTTTCTAGGCACAAAGTACTGTATATTTATGTTGTTTTGTACCTGTTTATTGCAATACGATGATACCAGGCACCTTTTTTGAGGGTTGTGTGCAAGAAAAGTGAATATCATCTCCAAGTTGCCATAAACGTGTGTCGGTAAACTGAAACTTCGTGAACTGAAGAGATATCTGCAAGTTTGAACACCGTGGACCTTCAGATGTAAACACTGCCGAGCTGTGAAAGGAATCAAAGTCATTTGAATCAGTTTGCTGGCCTCGCCTGGTAAAGCAGCTTTTTAAAGTCCAGGAATCAGACTGCAGCTCGGTCACCAGCTCTAACTCTGACTCTCCTCCGTGAGCCTGAACAGGTTTGTTTCCTTCAGGTTCAGTCACTTTTTCTTCTCGTGTATGTTAACAGGTGTGTTCTCACCACATCGTGGTTGGTCCGATCCAATCATATCACAGCTCCATTGCTGCATTACTGCGGTCTAGATTTGTGAAGTGGTTCCTGCAGCTGCTTTGAATCTTTTACTTGCATTGAACTGGGAGTAGGTGCATCATGACTTTAGCCCTTCACACAGCTTTGTTGTGAAAATCGCAGAATATATGTCAAAGAACAGTCAAGTGTGTTTTCTGGGTTGTATCTTTTGGACCAATATAAAAAATAACAGAGTGCCAAAATGACTCAGGCAAAGTTTCAAATTTTGTCTTGTTTTCGGCTTCAACGAGGCATTACACATCCCCTAAAACATTTAAGTTTTTACATCTGTTGAGAGATTTGGAGAAACTATGTTTATAATGTATGTCAGGGCCATGCAGAGAGCTTTCCAGTTACTGTCCAGTTCAAGTGATTAATTGCAAACTCTTGTTTTTGGCTTTGACTCCAAGGCAAACAAACATCTGAGCCGGATGACTCGCCTTTACAAGTATCTACAGAATATCATGATCTGACATCAACAGCAAAGGTTTTCTATCAGCAGCATGGCAGACACTGCTGTCACGCTGTAAAATTCTCAAACCAAGTTGTTATTCAGGACTGCCTTTTAGTCCGTCTCCATCCTCGGTGTCTTATCGTTCAGAACATTTACCTTTTAGTTTATGAACTCAGTTTCTGCTGATCATCAATGATGGTCACACATAAATCTCATCCTCAGGATGTATCATGGCATAGTTACCGTAGTACTTCATTACAGATATTGATCCCTGTGATCATAGGGACAATTAACTTTGGTTAAAAAAAAGAGAAAAGGATCTTGGGTGGGATGTTAAACTTTTAATGCAGAGATCATTAGCACTCTTCAAGATGGATGAATGTTCTGTTTATTACCATTTATGATAAAAAATAAATGCTTAAAATTGGAAAATGCGCGATTACCTTTATTTGGAAAGCAGCAGAATGATTTCTCTTTGTGACCAAACATCCTCACATTTATTTCTATGCATATTTTAAATGAGCCTGCTATTGAGCTACTTCATACTTTTTTTTTGTTCACAAAACCTAAAGATCATTCATGCAAACCTAGGGAATTCCATTTCAGTCAGCGTGAAGCTCTTACACTGAAGAAATTTGGTGGGGGGGTTCATCATTGAGTTGTGTGACCGTTACGTGACCTCCATCAGTCCTGCTCACATTGTAGTGGCTTAAGTAAGAAGCTATGTAAACTGATGAAGGGGGTTAACCGTGAGGCTGGGGGGGGAGTCCGGCTCCAGCGCCGCTGACGCCCGGCCATGCATATAGAGCGACCGCTGTGTGTGCTCACTGATTGGTTTAATGGGGTAGAAACAGTGGCTATGTCTGGAATGCCTCCCAACGTGGCCATGACCTCCTTGGATGAGGGGGATTACAAGCTGTGGGAGAGGACAGACCTCTCCTCACACGGGGGCAGATCGTGCGGTCAGAACTGCTGATCAGCAGCGCCGTGGGGTCACACCCTGGAACAGCGGGACTTTTCACTGCTGCCCTCAACGATTTTCTGCACAAGCAGGTTTTACAAGTTTTACAATGCTTGCTGAGAGTCAGGTCAGAGTGACCTGCAGTGACCTGGGAACTGGGTGGGATGCAAACAGAGACGTACAACAACTGATTGATATTTATTCATTTACATGTTTTCAGATTAAACTCAAGCTCTTTTATTCAACCTTTATAAAATCCAGCAGAATTGAAAGCTATTGGTCATGAAAAATGATTATTTTGAAGAAACATATTCAGTTTAGTTAATTCTGTTAATGTTGGTAATCTGGAGTGAAATTTTTGGTCGACTCAGAACTTGTGATGTGTTGTTTTATTCCAGAGCTGGACAGACTGTCTGGTTGTTTGGCTTTCAGAGGAAGTCTCTGCTTCAAGATGACACCATAATGGTCATTTCTGGTCATTCTAATAACTATTTTTTATCAAAGTTTTAAATGATTTTAGGGCTACATAGAGGAGTAGCACGAGGCACTCATGCCTCAGATTTAGAGCATCCCAGTCCAGATCCAAGTCAGGGCCGTCTAACCAGGCCATTTGTATGGAGTTTGTGTTTGTTTCTTACTTTCCTTGCATCCTCTTCTGACCATCTTTTGTTGGCCCTCTATTTATTGTCTCTTGGCTCCATACTGAGGAAACACTTTTTCTTTCCACTGATTTATACACCTCTAAAGAAAAGACTGACTCTTACAAAGCACTGCCCGGCTGCTGTAGATCTTGGTCCTCTGATCCTAAATATGCCAAGCTCACCGGAACCTTGTTGTCGGAGTTTAACTAAAGCTTGACAGTCAGATCAGGGGTGTGGTGAAATAGAGATTTTTTTCATTGGAGGCAAATGGCCAAAATAAGGCCAGTTCCTGAGAGGCAGCATTGTTTAATTCATGCCTTTGTCACCACTTGGCTGGATTACTGCATTGTACTTTACATTGTTGTTAGTTTGTCCTCTGTCGCTCATCTTCAGCTCATATAAAATGCTGCGACTCATCTGTGAACTCACATTCGGAGGCATGATCCCATTTCACATATTTCAGTGTCCATCCACTGGCTGGCTGTTCTTTTCAGAATCCACTTTAGATTCATATTTTTGCTCTTGCATCCCTCCGTGGACCTGGCCCACCCACACTGTTACATCTTCACTGCCTGTGCCCTCAGGTCAGCTGATCAGCTGCTAAAACCAGGCTTAAACTCAGAGGTGATTAACTCTTTGACTAGGAGACAGGTAACCACAACACAACAAGAAACTTTCTGTTTCTATTTCAATTCAGCATTAAAACCCTCCTCTTCTCATTGGTTCTCTGCACGAAGACGCTGACATTATCGGCTGACCTGCTTATCGTGATGTTCTCTGTGTCTGTTTGTTTTTTGTTGTATCATTTAGTTTGTAAAGAGCACTTTGGCTCCTTGTGGTCGTTTTATGAGAAAAGATGGATTGGATTGACTACTCTGGTTCAATTCAGTGGGAAAGTCACGTCTGTTGAAGGTTGTCAGTGACTCCAGGATTTATTGTCGGTTTGCTTGAGTGCTTGTCTCTCACTCATGTCGTGGAGTGCTGAACTGTTCCTGGTCTTTCACTGAACGACAGCTGGAAAAGGCCTCTGCCTCACAAAATCACTTGATTTAAGCAGATTTATATTCAAAATGATTTGAAAATGTATCTTCTAGGTGGGATCCCTAACAACACTGGGAGACATAACAGTTTAAACATTTTTCTTACAATTTTGTGGTCTGAAACTTAGTCCAAAAATTGTTAAAATAATCAAAAATCCCTGAGCTATTATAAATACGTTTTATGACTGCAGCAGATTTCAAAGATGCACTGTCATGGCAGGAATCCGCCCCATGCCTGGCAGACATCCACCACTTTAGCTAAATTGGACCACATGCTGACAGAAGTCAATATAACTGTGAGGAAGAGTGTGCCAAGTTGGAACTCCATTCTCACTGATGTCCTTCAGTTTTCTGGCCGACTGCATGAAGTAGGGGACAAAATCAAAATGAAAGCATATAAATCTGCTTCGAAAACAGCAAATGAAACAGACCCAAAAAGATTGTGAAACCTTTGAGATGAATCAGGCTGCACTGCCGCCTCTACAGCTGTGTGGCTGAGGACAGACATTCCTATGAGCAGTAAGTCACACACCGACATGGCAAAAGAACACAAACACAAAGGAAAAGCGAGATTTATTCATCATTCTCAAGGGAAATGTTTTATGTCTCAGCTTATTGTGGTTGTGATGTGCTCAAAGGAACAAATGTGTTGACATTTGGCCAGTTTTTCACAGTCCAGTGAGTCAAAGTGGAGGTCTGCTCATTGTCCGGGCATTAAATGTGCTTCCGAGGAACCCGCAGCTAATCAAATGAGAATATCACAAAGACAAATAATGAGAGCTGCACACTTAATCTTAAGGGTGAGTCTTTGGGTGTGGAAGAGCAGGTAAGACACTGAACGGGTTCCAAAATTCCACATGGTGAAAAGATATTAGGTCTATTTGGTCAGTTTGAAAGTATTTTCATTACTTGCAGTCCATGTCCATTTCAGGGAGAAAGTTTGGAGAGGAATACACAAGTTATGAGCTGCAGGTATAAATAAAAAAAGAACAACTGAAACACGAAAAGACAACAGTCTTGTGTACAGTGAGAGAGCAAGTCATAACAAATGGAAGGAATCTAGGATGGGTTAGTCAGCGCAACGCCCGCTGGCGTCTCGCTGCCCGCAGCGACTTCGTGTTTAGCCTGCAGAACATTTTCCTTTCAACAAATGTTTCATCTTTAGAAAATTTAGTGAATGTACTGTCGGAAAGGAGAGGAGAAGCTGGCATGGTGACACAGTGGGCAGCTCTGTCACCTCACAGCAAGGTGGTCCTGATTCAAACCTGCTGGCCAAAGAGGCCTTTATGTATGAAATGTTAATGTTCTCCCTGTGTGTGTCCGGATTTTCATTGGTCACCAAAGCTTCCTGTCTTTGTTGTCTTCTTCCTATGTTTTTTTGTTACTCTTGTACCAAGCGTACTTCCATACTTGTGTTCTCTCACTGTACCATATTGAAGTGTTTCCCGTGGAAGAGGCTCATTTACGTTGCGGTCAGTTTCCGGCTGTCCGGTTGTTCCTCGCCTTTGGTCGGCAGCCCTGAAACACCAGCCTTTAATCTTATCTAATTTGCCTCTCGTGACTTCAGCTGCCCACAAACGTTCGTTCTCTGCCAGCCAGCCTATTGTTAGTCACATCGTTCCCGGGGCTGTCCCGCTGCTCCCTCAACGAGTTTGTGATTTCTGTGTGGTTTCGTCTGCTCCGGTTCTAGTAATGCTTGTCTCCACTGACTGAGCCTGCCCTGCTGCATCTGTATGATTACCGATCTTCTACCTGCTTTAAGATCCAACAATATAAATCATAGACATTAGCTGTAGCTGAATATAGCAGAATGAGTAAATCTTCTAAAGTGTCATCTTCATGGTACAAGTTTACTTCAGGAAATATCACATCACAGGACAGGAGATTTCTGGTACACACCAAATAATGCAATATTAAAGTTGAAAATCATTCAAGGATTTCCCCTTTGAGATTTTTCCTGAATAAGAACAGTTTTTTTTCTGCATGTTGACTTATCATGAAAGAACAAACACAGTAAATCCAATTCCCAAGAGTGATAAGGGGTATTAATGCCTGTTCTTTCACATCAAAACATCAATTAAAGTTTCCTCTCTCAAAACACCGGGTAGATCTAAACAGCCATTTACAGTCCACTTTAAACCGAACATAAATTGTCTCGTTACCGCGAAAGCCGACACGACAAGCGCGTCCATGTTTATGAAGCAACACGAGCTTTGTTTACGAGATATTAACGGTGAAACAGCAACACGTCTTGGGCCAATCAGGCAGTTTACTCTAACTACCTGGTGCTTTACTGTTTCCTTTTGCTTGCTTTGCTAACAGAATACATGCTGGAAACAAAATGACAGACCCACCATGTTCCCATGGTCACTGACCCAAATAAAAAAGCCACCTTCCACCATTTGCTTTATGAGGACGACCAGACCCTCGTCCCCGCAGGACGGTGGCTCTAATCCTTCAGACCTCATGTAGGTATAAACAGTAAATGAGCCCGACTTCAGGCAACAAATAAATTGAGATATTTATTTTTACAAGGCTTGTTTTATTCTGCAAAACAGGCTGTGATCAGTGATTTTTTTTTTTTAATCGGCGAAGGTACCAGTAAGCAGGAGCAGATGGAAACAAAGCGGACAAACCTCTTGTGGTAAAGCCCTCAAATTGCCCTGTGTAAACGTTTGCTTTTACCATTCGGCCGCCTTTACTGTTCCCTGTAAATTTTGTAGACTGGATTCGTCGTCATCACAATAAAATGCTGAATGCGAGAACCAAGGAAGTTGTGTCATTAACAAAGAATAATTTGCGGATGAATTGAAACCAGCCGATTGCGTTAATCGAAACCACATGATGAGGAGCGACGCTCAGTCTACTGCTGAAGGAGCTGAAGAGGCATCTGCCGGTGAAAAGCAACAGTGGGGGGGCTGTAATACAATATAAGTGGCTTTGTAATCATCTGAAGCGTGAAAGGTGAGAAACACTATTACTCCGTTAAGCACTGTGGTGGATCACAGAGTCGTATTTCTGTCGGCAGTGGTTGGCGACAGGTTGGAGAAGCAGACTTGAGAAGCAGACTTGAGATCGGCGCTTCGTAGGTTTGAATCTCCTTGATCCTCAGCAGCTTCCTGGGTGCAGAAACAGGACATTCAAATCATCCTCTTATGTGTAGGTGAGGTTGACGACAAATAGGATTAATTTAACATGGAAATTTCAAATGATTTTGTAGAGTTTCCATTCAGAAAAATTGAATGAAATGGTGGAGCAGTGATTTGAGCTATTGTCTCACAGCAAAGAGGTACTGCGTTCAATTACCGGTGGGGGCCTAGCGGCTTTCAGTGTTGAGTTTGCATGTTCTCCCCATGTGTGCATGGGTTCGCTCCAGGTAATCTGCCTTCCTCCCAATGCTCCAAAACCATACATGTCAGGTTATTTGGCAACCCTAAATTGTCCCTGATGTGGGTGATGACAATTAAATGACAACATCACCTTTAATTTGGACCAACGAGTATTGTCAATTAATCAACAGATATATGAATTCAATTATTTACTTTTTTGTTTTTAAGCAATTTCTGATCCAAAACCAGCAACTGTCGCCAGAAGAAAGTACTCTTTTGGAACTTAATTGCCTCCCCACCATCAGTGAAAAAACATGTTAAGAAGCAGTAAGGTTGTCAAAAAATGTATTTGGAAATTCAATGTCAGAAGAAGCACGAAAATAAGGATCTTTTTAGAAACTAAATTAGAGTCCTTGGTGCATTTACTCTCGATGTTCCTGGCTTTGTATGCTGGTGAAAATGAGTGTGTCCACCATTGTTTGACTTCACTGTGATGTTTTGAGAAACAGAAATCAGAAAGCTGCTTCACAGACATCCTTACAGGCAATCTGAGGGGCTCCAAGAAGAAAAGGTTTTGTTTATTTTTCATTTAATAAAAGACAGAACTCTATGAGATCCTGGCCAAGTATTTGTATCCTTAGAGATCCAACCACTTTGTACATCGGCCCTCGCCCCTGCAGCCTCATTGGTGGCTAGGAAACACTTCCAACGTGCACCTGTTGAAGTGTGCGTGCTGTGTGATGAACAGCACTACAGAGCAGCCGATTGTTTCTTTTAAATGAAAACACTCACCATTAATTCAGTACAACATGCCCTACAAAAGTAATTTTATTGCACTGAAGATTGCCTTTAGTCCCGGAGCCCAGGCGGTGCATGTGCTTCCCTCTAATTGTTAGCCTGTCACTGGTTTGTCATAGCATTAGTAGCACGCCATCGCCGCTCTGCTGGAAAACTCTTCGTGTCAGACGCCAGAGAAAAAGAAAAAGGTTTCCTGCTTTGTTTCTCTGCAACACACTCGCATGCGGTGAGAAGTTATTTTCTTGGACATCACAGAAAGGAGTGTTTTGCAGAGCTTAACACTTCTTTTGGGAAATATAAACATTTACTGTGTGTGTGTGTGTGTGTGTGTGTGTGTGTGTGTGTGTGTGTGTGTGTGTGTGGTCCAGGTATTACTAATGTTGTGGGGACCCACATTTGCAGTTGAATTATGTTAGTCTCATCTTTTGAGAACAAGGTTCCCATCACTCAAGTAATAGAAATACATTTTAAAGGGGAATCAGTTTGGCTTAAGGCAATGGAGGGGTTATAATTAATATCCAGGAAGATAATCTAATTCTGTCTCATGTGCCTTGCAGGATTTGATTTGTGCGTGTGTGCATGTTTGTGGGTGCAGTGCGTGGTTATACCTGTGTGTTGCAGCACTGTGACTGAGCGGGCACATCTGTGTGGTCTGCAGCCCGCAGTGAGAGACGTTCACCTCCCACCACGGCGAGGAGCAACAGCAAAGAAGAGGTTAATAAGGAGCAAAGAGGTCAGAAGGATCGGGGATCAGCCCTTTTTTCTCCTCACAGTCTTGACAGTACTCAGGAAAGTCTGACAGACTGAGTGCCTGCTCACAGAGACTTTGTTCTGCCTTGGCTAGTTAAGAACTCGTTGTGATCAAACCAAAACCAAACGAGCTGTGATTTTCTTCAAATTCCCCCAAAACATTCTGTGGAAGCGGCAGGGACTGAATCATAAGAGCGCTCTGTAACTGTACTGTTTGAAGATATCAGACCAAAGATAATGACTCTATTTCATTTCCTGTGTTGAAATGAATCCCGTAACTTGTTGGAAGCTTTCAGCTGATCTTCCACATGTGGAGCCTGAACGTAACATCCTCGTCACATAATCATCTGACTTACATTATCGGTTAACTCTTAATTATTTCCTCTGGCAGGCAAACAGAGCCGAAGTGACGCAGACTGCTGGTTGGGAGTGGTGAGTAAATACATGCAGCACACTCCTAAGACTTTGGGGAGTTCAGCACCAGTAACTGATACCACGTATAGCGAGTGGCTGAGGAACGAGCAAGTGCATTTCATCAGTATTAGACAGTATGATCGTTCCTTCTCTGCATTCAATCAGAAACATATTTTTTATTTTTTGTGTTCACATTTCTGTCGAAGCACGCATGCAACCTCAATTTCATCGTCCTAACGTCACACATGGAACTGTCAATACCTGACTGCTGTTTTGACATGAAATGCAATGCAACGAATACGAGGATTAAAATGCAACTTTTAAAAAGATTTCCCTAATTTTTTGATAAATCGCCATATCATATAAGGTTTTCAGTTTTTGCAGTGTTTGCGAATTTTTGATTGGCAATTAAAAAGTTCATAAATCTCCCAGCTTTGAATCCAGTCTTTTAAGCTGAATATCACCTACCAGTCACACAGAAATACTACTACAGCAAGTTTTTCATCAGAATTCGAGATCTGTGGCATCTGTCTTTATCTAGTATCAATAATAATGATGACAACGGCAGTGTACACTTGAGGATCAGAAATAAAGAAAAAGATGTCAAAGTGGACTATGGTGATATCTGTTTGGAGTTTGCATTTTCTCCTGAGCTTGTGTGGCAATTTCTCTGATTTCGTCCCACAGTCCAAACACATGCATTTGAGGCCATGTGGTGACCCTCCGTGACCCTACTTTGGATGCATTAAACCTGGACGGATGGATTGGACTCAGATGACTTTCGTTCTTGAGGCTCGTGATTTAGAATCATATCAAACCAAAAGTCAACAGAATTTAAGGTCAAATACATGTTTTTCTAAGCGTAACCAGTGAGTGATCCAAACATGTAAACTGTCTGAAAGGTGATCGCTCTGCAATACTGTAGTTTATGTGAGATAAGAACAAGCTTCCCACCGCGAGGAAACACTTGTTTGGACTGTATTTATAGCATATGAAGGACACATGTAAACGGTTTAGGTACTTTAAGAAGCTTAAAAAGAAAAAAACGGTCTAAATCCGATAGGATGTGGTCTGTTCTGGCTTGCTCTTCGTATTCCTCAAATAACAATCTGGAAACCAAAAGTTGATCCCATAAAACATGGTCTAAAAATGTTTTGACATTCTCTGGGCTACAAACACCACAAATAGCACCCTTTCACAGCCTGAGCATAGAAACGTCCCAACATTTAGCGAAGTTCAAAAAGTGTGTTTCGTGCAGATGGGCCTGTCACCAAACACAACAATGGAGATAGTCTGAGCAGCAATGAATCTCATGTGTTTTTGCTTAAACATTGCCCGGCTCATTGTTTACACAGAGAAGAAAGAGGCACACTGAGTCCAGCTGCTTGCTCGGGAACACTCGGGCTTCGCAGTCTTTAACACATCTTCGTTGTGGCTCTCATCTGCTCTCCCTGCAGCTGTAGTCCTGCACCGCCTGTCGCACTGGACGCACAGCGGGGGCGGCGTGTTGTCGGGCAGATCGCTCAGTGGACGGTGCAACATGTGTGTCTTCTGTGAGCTGATAGCGTTTCTTTGTCAGGGTAACCCTTTGACATGAAGTCAATTTACCTATTTACATTAACTATAAAAGAAAAAAAAATGACTGCAGGAAGAAATGACCAGGAAACATTAAAGAAGGATTCAGCTCTAGTGAATATTTGGTGTAAATATTTGAAATGAATAGTGACAACGAAAGAACTTGCAATTGCTTTTAGTTACATCTTGTTATAGCGATTTGAATGCAACGCAAACAAGATGTGCTGTCTCTTGTTCTGTTAGCCACCTGCTTCCAACAGTATGAGCACTGAACAGTCATTATCTGGAACTATTGGTCTCATGGAAGTACGTCTTAACCCTCTGATTCTGTTCAGCTGGTCATCCTCAAAGATATTACGCTTCTGCGTCCTGGGCGGCAGATATCAGACCTGGCCTGCTCCGAGGTTGTTATAA
The DNA here is from genome assembly GCF_902148845.1 of Salarias fasciatus. Lineage (NCBI taxonomy): Eukaryota > Metazoa > Chordata > Actinopteri > Blenniiformes > Blenniidae > Salarias > Salarias fasciatus. The sequence goes on along the minus strand of NC_043745.1, from coordinate 10,282,178 downwards.
TTAGATTTGTACATGCAACAATTAAACAATGAGGACACATTCCAGATGCTTGAAGGTTTCTGCTTTTGCATGTGGCTGATCGTGTGTGTCAACCAGTGTCTGACTTCACTGGAATGCTTTAATAAATAGGAGATTATTATTATTATCTATTATAATTCCACTATGAATTAACATGCAGCACACCTTTATGAACAACGAATGGACAACCATTAACAGCAAAGACATGTCAAACTGTCAATTATGAAATATACTGTACATGGAATGGATTTCTCTAATCTCTACTGGAAATTCCACTTCTATTGAATCGTTTCCATGAAAGGAATAATGAAATTTGTTGAATCGGGACAGCGATCAAGCTCTGAGGGTACAACACACCATTAACTCCAAACTCTTCCTTCTCTATAAATTTATCTTAGATATTTTCCACATTTACTTTTTCATGTTTCATGTTTCATGGAGTTTTCTCCAGAGAAAGTCCAGCTCACAACCACAACTCTCGACAGACTAATGCTCATGCCTCCCTACATTGTTTCTGTCATAATTTTCATGGCCACTAGGGGGTGCTATAAATCCTTAAAACTCATTTTGGGACAGCAGGTGCTGATTAGCTCTACTTATCCATATGTACAACACTAAAAATTCTCAACAATGATAATTCTGTTTAACATTTCACTTCGTGTTTGATCATAATAGAACAGCGAAACCAAGTTTTCAATCAAGAAATAACATTCTTTTTGCATATCCCCACATCTTCAGCGGAAAATGAGTGTTTGCATATTTTTCTTCCTGTGCCTCATATCAGAGGTACAATGAACGGTGCACCTGTCCACTTCAATCCAGCTTGCATTTGATCTAGCAGGGCCGGGCTCCAGACCTCTGACCGTGATACGGTTAGAGCAACCTGAGCCGAGAGGTCAAAGTTCTGAGCTGGCATGAGGGGGTGTGAAAACTGGTCCGATTGCGACAGAGTGTTCATTAATCATGATCACAGAGAGTTTTATTGAAGGAAAAAAAAAAAAAAAACAGGAGGAAGAACTGATCTCACCCAGGCTGTCTGACTCTGTGTGCTCCAGATGTGAGTGAGCTGTCTGTGGAGTCACTCGCACACATTTGTGTGCGTAAATGGCCTCATGCGTAACGTCATAAGCAGGATAATGCGTTCAAGGAGTCACATTTGACACAATGTAGGTCAAATGATTCTATTACTGAGGTGGAGGTGCAGGTTCTCGTCTTTGATGCTATTCATTTCCCGGCCATCTGCAGGGCCATGTGCTGTTTTCCACTGAGTGATGCATCACTGCTGTGTTCATTATATCCTAATAGGGACTTCACTTACAAGGTTTCTGTGGCACAGCTTCATTCACACTGATGGACACAAGATTCACTGAGGAACTCTTTAACAGCAGATGTTTTACCGCAGAAATCCACAAGGGGGCAACATTATATAATAGTGTCCCACAGACTCATCAAGGAAATATACCTTCATGTGGATCTGTGGGAGAAAAAAAATCAAGAAAATGTATTCACAAAATTGACTTTAACTCAGCTCATCAGAGTCATTCACACACTGATTCCAGAGACATGCATTGCACTGCAGGTTAGAGATGTGTTGTTTCACATATCAAGTTTTCTTTAATTATTTGTTACGTTCTTTATGGGTACTTAGTAACTTGAAGGGGGACTTATTACAAACTTCCTAAATAATTCCAGTTTCAGACCAGATTGTTTGTACTGAGCAGAGTTTTACAACATGCCCTGCAGGAGGCCAGGTACCAGCAGGCATCACATTTGTCACCTCCTCACTCAGGTAATCTGTTTCAGACACAGATGACTCATTTGTAAACCTGTGAGACCAGAGTTTAGTTCAGACAGCCTATTTGTAGTGAGACAGGCACAACATGGTACAGGAGTGATTAGCCGGCATGGCAACAAACCAGAATATGGTGAACCAGAACTCGGGGCCAGGAACCGATGAGGAATAAAATGTAAACAGGCTTAATTTGGCAGGCGCTGGTTAGCCTGAGATAAATACCAGACAGCACAGAGATCAATCTGCGATAATGACATGTTTCTAATTTTATATCCAAATGATTCTGATGCTGATGTGATTCTGCAAAGTAGGTCATTGAATCAACTGGTTAGGGGAAGGGTTAATTAACCCTAACCTTACCCTCGCCTGGAGTAATTCTGATTTTTTTGCTGCAGGTAGTGGTCGTATCACTGTGTCAGTGTCTGATGCTCAGCATATGACCTGTATTTGAGTCTTTTTTTTTTAAATGCAGAAACAAAAATGCCTCAGTCGTAGGGACGACTAAAGCAGACAGTGATTTTTGACTCTAACAACAGTTCTGATAGTCTGAGGACATAAACAATAAGGCAGGTGACACAGCAGTGGTGGAGAGCAAAGTTAGGCAGATATTACCATTTGGCCAAAAATGACATATCATTAGCCTAATGATATTAGGTTAACAATATCTAAAAGAGGTATAAAGGCACCCAAGTGTTTCCTGCTTTTACCATCATACCTATTCGGTGTTCCTCAGAAGAGGACTCATAAAGAATCACTGGAGCACTATCCAAATCTGAAATCAGACAGCCCGACAACCAGAACACACAGAAGAGCCCAATATAAACCAAACCCACCAGGTTAAGTCAATTATCCTCTCAGACAATCAGACAGCAGGAGAGAAAATTAAGGAGCTTGAAATATTAACATTCTAAGCAAAATAAACACATGAAAAGTGAATGCTTTAGTTTATGTAAGCAGCGTGGCGTGAGCGGCTCAGGAACAGTGAGCACGAAGGGATGAGCCAAGTTGAGTGGTCCACTTCTTTTTTATTTTCTTGTGCAAAAATCAACCATAAAGTGCAAAGTGCCAAAAAGTGCAAAAAGGTGCATTGGAGGATCTCCCAGGAGCTTGGCTTCACCACAATCACGGTCTCTCCCTCACTGAATGTCTTCAGGCCCTTAAATACACTCAGCTTAACAGGGTAAAACCATTAAAACTCCAGGAGGTATAAAACATAATATTAGCTCTCTAAAACTATGTTAAAATCCTCCACTATAAACTCATAATACTAACCTAAACAAAACAAAACCCATACTTAAGAATAAACCAAACTAACGACCCAAATAACTACACGAAATCCTAAACCATATCTAAAATCCGTGAAACCACCCCCCACCCATTTCCACTCTTGGACCAGCCCAGAACTTTCTTTAGTGGTGTCCGTCCCCCGGGGAATCTTTTGGCCGGACACCACTCCTGAACACAAGAGCAGAAAGGTGAGTTAAAAATCACACCCACACACACTCCACCACATTCACACACCCAACACCTAAAAGAAAAGCTAATTAAAAACAGGCACATATATTGCACATTAACCAATCTTGATTTGTCATTTGTTTGTCCTGCAGGTCCGCCGCCACGCCCGACCAGACCCACAGACAAACGGTCTCCAATAAATAAATAAATAATTTAAAAAGACAATCGTTGTGCAAATTATTCTTTGTTATGTGCAAATTAGCTTCTTTAAAGTGCTGTGCATTAGTGCAATGTGAATGAGAGAAAGTGTCTGTGTGCAAAGTGCAGTGCTTTAACCAGTGACGAACGGCCTGTTCGTCACAGTTTAAATGAAAGTATAAATCCAACCAACAAGAAACAGTCAGTTTAAAAAACCAAGCACTCATACTCTAACAGGCCATCGCTTCACTTCATCCAGATCACAGTTACAGCAACCAGTGGCTGCATGCATCCATTCTGCCAGTGGGGAGAAACCAGAGTACCGTACTGTCCAGACTGTAAGTCTCACCTGAGTGTAAAAAAATGCATCCTGAAGTGGGGGCAAAAAAAAAAAAACAAAAACATCAGTCACACTGGTGTGTAGGACACATTTATTTTTCATACCCAGATGTAACTACATGCCTCTGATAAATTCCTCCAACTTTGACTGTTGTGCTTCAAGCATTTTTTAAATCATGGTAACAGTTCTCCCTTTTTTCTTTACTGTCATCTACTGTATGTATCTTTCAATTCTGTGTTGAAATTGTAGCTTCTTAACAACAGACTTCACTTGTGCTGCCTGTAAAATACAGTAATAATGTTTTTCTGTTACTGTAGCAGGATTTTGTTGTCATACACCACCATCTAGTGGTCACAGATGTTAATTACTGATGTACTTTGTTTATAAATCACTTCGAAATATCACTTACATGAAACAACCAGTCAGACCTGTTTGCGGTGCATGTCGGACTCTGGCAGGGCTGCCCTTTGTCACCGCTTCTGTTCATCATTTTTATGGACAGAATTTGTAGGCGCAGCCAGAGGCTGGAGGGGGTCAGGTTTGGTAGCCACAGGATTTCATCTCTGCTTTTTGCAGATGATGTTGTTCTGTTGGCTTCATCCAACCTGGACCTACAGCATGCACTGGGGCGGTTTGCAGTTGAGTGTGAAATGATGGGGATGAGGATCAGCAACTCCAAATCTAAGACCATGGTCCTTGACCGGAGGAAGGTGGTCTGCCCTCTCCAGGTCGACAGAGAGACTTGCCCCATGTGGGGGGAAGGATGGAGTGTGAGATTGACAGGTGGATCGGTGCAGCGGCTGCAGTGATGCGGTCATTGTGTCGATCCGTTGTGATGAAGAGGCAGCTGAGCCGAAAGGCGAAGCTCTTAATTTGCCGGTCAATCTACATCACCACCTTCACCTATGGTCATGAGGTTTGGGTCATGACCGAAAGGACAAGATCCCGGATACAAGCAGCTGAAATGAGCTTCCTCCGTAGGGTGGCTGGACGCTCCCTTAGAGATAGGGTGAGGAGCTCAGTCACCAGGGAGGAGCTCGGAGTAGAGCCGCTACTCCTCTACATTGAGAGGAGCCAGCTGAAGTGGCTCGGGCACCTCTTTAGGATGCCTCCTGGACGCCTCCCTGGGGAGGTGTTCCGGGCATGTCCCACTGGGAACGCCTTGGGATCCTCCTGGAAGAGCTGGAGGAAGTGTCTGGGGACAACGAAGTCTGGGCATGGATGCATAGACTGCTGCCCCCACGACCCGGTCCTGGATAAACAGTAGAAGATGGATGGATGGATCTAAATATCTAAAAGAAAGTTTGACTTACAGCACAGAAAACACTGGAGGAAACCTATGTCTAATAAGAACATGCAATCGCCCCACAGAAACAGCTGGTCTGGATTTGAGCCAAAGACACTGTTGCTGTGAGATGTGAGTGATAACTGCAACCTACTACTAGATGGTACTCGTCTCAACATTTAAAAATGTTCCCCCTAAAATAGGGCCATGGTCGAACTGAGCATGGAAATATCAATGGTTGGCATATTATTCAACTGAAACCCTCGTGTGTACCCAGTGAATTTCTCGGTACTTAGAATGTCCAGTTAGGGTTAACACTGGCCATGCCATATGTGACTTGAAGAACAAAAGCATCAGGTGAATACAAGAGCACATCAGTTGCATATGTAGTATGATTTTGCTGTACTGTGGGTGCAAACCTTCAAGGGGGTATGTATACAGGAGTTGGACATTCAGCTGATCCAATATTAGCTCATTACAACTCAGAAGAACCTGAAGATGTCTGTTTTTCTGTGGGGGAAAATCTCCATAAAATTTATATTTGCAACATTATATCTCCATTAAAAAGTTCTTATTTAGTGAGCAGTTAACAATGATTTTTGTTTCCTGAAACGGAAACAATCAAATCCAGATTAGAGTCTTTAAATGACTTATAGTAAATTTTACGTCAGAAACAACAAAGATGAGATGTGTGTAGAAAGCTGTTTTGTTCAGTCCAAGCGGAAGTTCCTGTGGTTCTAAAGAAAACACCAAAACTTTTGAGTGTTTTTGTCAGGGCTCTGCATTAGAGAACGTGGGCGGCACGTTTCACTGTCCAATTTTAGCTTCAGATCAAGGCGTGGGAGAAGGCGTCGCCCCCACCTGGAAACAAAAAGACAGCAGCGTCTCTTCGGATGAAGGCTGGCGCCCAGTGACAGGCTGTAAATGTCAGATCGTGGGTCTGCTGAAGGCAAACGAAGCGAAGGAGTGAGTCACAGATGTGTCCTGCTGTGCTCTGCGGAGGATACTCTAGCTCTTTGCTGCTGGACATCATTAGTTCTCAGGTTTAATACCTAACAGTGGCTCTGTTTAGGCTCATTTGCACAAGATATTTTCCCACGATCAAGTGTTCTCTCTCACGTACACTTGCCAGCGTGTTGTTGCACTGATTTGACTTGAAGAGTCGTTTCTCTGGGTCAGAGAGGTGAACAGAAAGGTTGATGACAAGCTGACTTTTGTGGATCGATACTGTCAGTATTCACAGACCAGAGGAGGGATGCTCAGGGACGAGGGATTAGGAAGTGCTGCTTGCTGGTCTGGACAGAAAGAGTTTCTATTTTTTATTTAATTGTCTACTAGAGAGCTCATCATGATGGTGCTTTTCAACTGAGGCGTGATCCTCCACAAGAGAAAGTGAAACACATGTAGTTGTAGTTCAGCTTGTAGCATAAACAGCACTGCAACGCTTTTTTGTTTAAGAAATAGAAATAAAATATCCATCCATCATTCTAATTTTCCAAATTTGAAAAAGGAAAAAAAAATCCACTTTGACCCCTATTACAGAGTTTACACTGTGTCAATTTGTTACAAATGGTTTTTGACAAAAATGGTGTTTGATCATTTATGATTTACTATTGTTGGTTCAGCTATTAAACTTAACGCAGAGTCATCAGTGTCTTAAGCATTCCTTTAAAATGCAAATGCATACGATTCATGCATATTAATAATTCATAAGTCTTTTACATCGTTACTTTGTATTTTCATGTAAGTGAAATGTTTGTTTTAATACAAGTCATATTTAACTATTTAAATGTGCGCTTGTGCAGCGTGCGAAATTCCCTATAAAATGGTGGCGGGGACCGATTGAGATCGAATCTCTCCGCCGGTTTAGGTGCCATATAAATAGGTCCTTACCGCCTTTTACCTTTTTTTATCATGAAATTGCGTTGCTTCTCTTTTAATGAATCAATCATAACCAACACGCCTCGTAACTCTGGGATTCCATTTTTGCATTCTTCTTCTCTGTGCTTCACACTGCACCATGCATCTAACAATCACAATGCGCCCCGAAGTCAAAGCTTTAAAACAGTAGCCAATCACTTTTGTGATTGTCCACAGCTCGGTCACTCACAGCAGAATAAAAACAGCGGAACTTCTTCTTCTACGCTTGCAATTTTGAAAAGTAGTCGCTGAAAGCGCGCAAGCGTCTGGCTTGGTCTGCCGTGGCTTCCATAGTTCAGGGTGCGCGTGCAGACATGCACTGGGCAAGTACAAGAGAGCACTGTTTAGGCTCTTAAAATGTACTAAATGACCTCGTTAAGAATTAATTATGGACGTTACCCGCTCAGGACACTTGGATTACAGCGGACGAGCAGTATGAAGGAAAATGGGCATGTTTTGTGGACTTTATGGACCGTTTTTTTCTGTCGGGCTCTGTCGGTCCCTGTTTGTGGAAAACAAAAATCCCCCAAGATCTCCAACTGCATTGGAGACATCAAAACAATGCTCCAGAGTGTTTCTCAGCATGAGGGTGAGTAGAAAATGAGGCCAAATCGTTTTTTTGGGTGGAATATTCCTTTAATAAATGTAAGGAATAAGGATGAGGCACAATTCGGCGTGACTGAATTTATCCTGCCTTCTCTGTCTGAGAGTCGGAGATATGATGAAGTTTGAGGAAGTGTGTGCTCATAAGAAAATTCCATTTTTCATCTGTTTCTGACTTGGTTGTGACTTGGTTGATGACACATGAACACGGAACTGCGTCAAATTACCTGTTGGTTTCCTGTGATGCCTTCTGATTATTCATGTCTAATTGAATAAACAGAAACTCGTTCTTGATTACTTATTTCTTATTTATGAAACACACACACATTTTGAATGGCCTTGGCAGATTTCAAATGAGCCATTTTTATCGCGATTAATCACGATTAACTCCAGGATTACAATTACTCGCGATTAAGGAATTTAATCGTTGCCCAGCTCTAATACATATCAAATGTCCCAAAAATTCTGTGAAAAAAACATTTTTTTTTCGGTGTGCATGGATGGGGTGGAGGCCCGATGAATTTTTTTGCTTGGAGCCCCCAAGGACCCTTGCCCCACCACTGCCTCCACATCGAGAGGAGCCAGCTGAAGTGGCTCGGGCACCTCTTTAGGATGCCTCCTGGACACCTCCCTGGGGAGGTGTTCCGGGTATGTCCCACTGGGAAGAGACCCCGGGGAAGACCTAGGACATGCTGGATAGTCTCTCGGCTGGCCTGGGAACACCTTGGAATCCTCTCGGAAGAGCTGGAGGAAGTGTCTGGGGACAATGAATTCTGGTCATCCCTGCTGAGACTGCTGCCCCCGCGACCCGGCCCCGGATAAGCGGTACAAGATGAATAGATGGATGGATGGAAATTATAGATATAATTGAATATCATAGAAGACAAATATCAGTATATACATGTTCAAGCTTACAAACAAATAAATATAAAAGTTGCACATAAAAGGACTTGACAATGAGAAAAAAAAAAACAATTTCATGGCCACAGGATGGATCAAAAGAGTTGTGATTTATTTTTAAAATTTGAAAAATCTTGGTGGTCTTGAATTGTCTGGTCATAACCAAGTTATGTCCTCAGATCAGCGTTTGGATGAAGTCTTCTGTTGCAGATTCAATTTATCATCTCCTTTACCTCTTGAGTTTTGATAGACTGAAAAACAGAGTTGAGTAATGTGTCTCTTTGCACTGGTTTGTGGCAGAGAGGCTGTCGGCCCACACAGAGAGACGGAGGGCGGCGGATACATCGGCTAAATCTCATTTACTCAGCTTCCCCGAGGAGAGTGGGCAGATCAGAGGAGTGAAGAGAGAGCCGCATGTCTGTATCAAACGCTTTATCGCCTCATGCCAGGATACTTCATCTTATGTCCTTTACTCTAAACAGGATGTGCGGTTTTGTGCTTTCATGTCCGATTGTTTTATTCGCCGTTACAACACCACAAAACCTCCAAATCACTTTTATTTAGTTTGTATGCAAATACAGATGGTACAGATAACCTACTACTGCTCACTTCAAAGATGTGTTTTTAGTTTGGTTTTACTTTTCCAGTGGGAGGATGATGATGACAGCTGAGTGAAAGATTGAGACACACATGTTCATATTAAACCAGATTTGATCAGGATACTGTCCTTTTTTTCGGTTATTCTTCTTGGAGAAAAAGTGGTGGCTTCATTCAGCAGAGTGAGTCACTCAGTGCTGAAAGGAGCGGTGATTTGTGTTGAAACAAGAAAGGAATCACGAAGAAAGATGGGAAGCATGACTTGATATAATGAAGGTAATTAAGTGTGAGGATGTGTTTTCCACCCAGCTGGGCTCAAAGTCCCACATTTTACATATTGTGATGATTTTCTGCTTCACAGGCACCGGAGCCCTGACTTCCTCTGTGGGTGTGAGCTTGTGTTTTTCTTTTTTTCCTTTTTCTAAGATGTATTTGTGTGTATGGCAGGAGTGCCGTTCATTCAGTAATCTGATTTGACATCAGATCACCCTCGGAGTTATATTACATCACCTTTTATTACCCACAGTATTTATAACTCCTAAAAAGGACGTCACCCACGGAGCAGAGGAGACAATGACTGGATGATGTGGTTACAACACCATTGATTTAGGCAGGGGAGGCTTCCCTCAGCTAACATCTGACGCCTTCAGACACCGCTTTGATTTGTCTCTGTAGGCTCACAGAAATTCCACTTGATTGCTTTTATTGATTTTTATTTCACTGAGTGCATCGCTTCCGGCCGTGGTGCAGAAAGGCCGCACATTCAGAGACGTGTCATTATGTTTGAGGAGTTTAGATTTTCACTGCCAATCCGGAATTTGTCTGTGAGACTCCCCAACTGCAGAGAACCGTTCAGCTTCACGTATGTAGGCAGGTTTAGGTATGTAAACGTTCGTATCAATGGGGTGTGATTGGGTGGAGGTTTATTTGTCTTCTATTCAACAGTCCCTCACAGAGCAGACAGTTATCACACGTATTCACACGAACAGTAAGTTACAGTGGTTTCTAGCATGTTTTAAAACCAGGTAAAACGAGCATGTATGCATTGAGAGCATCAATGAGAGCTTTAATACCATCATAACTGTTCTCTAGCTTTGCCTTTGCTTATTTTTTACTTCATCTCTCTTGCTTGGGGTGTTTCTACTTGTAATCTGACTTAATTCCAACAGATTTCAGCAGTTCAGACAAGTGAAACTACAAAAACTGAAAAACACATTGTCATTATGTCAACACTGTGACAACGATAGCAGATCTCACAATGGTAACACAGAAAATATATGGGGAGTGGCGAACTCCGCTACGCAGAAGTGCTGGATGTTGTGTGTGTTTAATGCTATATTGAAGTTAAAGCCTTTGGCCCCTCAGATATACTATGTTCTGTCCCTTCTGCTTGAGCTCTTTACATTCCTTATGAAGTATCAAAATACCATATCCAATCAAGAATTTGTAAAGTTTGCATTCATATGTGATACTGATAACACTGAAATCTATGATATTTATTTAATAAACAACACACTTTTACCCTTTAATAGAAAAAAACACCACTTTTGCTTTGCAAAATACATTTATTGGTATTTTTAATTTCACTGAAATTTCTCTCTTTTTCAAAGAAAAACATTCATACACAGCTGAGACAATAACAACACAACAACCCCACAAAACATGACGTTAGTAAGGAAACAAGTTAGCCTAAAGCATCTGTAGGGCTGCTGCCTTTTCACGGTCACCTGTGTCACCACAGACCAAGCCTCAGTGGGACGTAGCAGTGGGTGTTAGTGCGTCTTGGAGGGACAGTAGTGTTACCTGGCAAGGCTGCTGCGTGTTCACAGCAATCCATGTAGTGAAGGAAACAAAATGCAGCATGCTTATCTGCAAATGCACAATTCTTATATTCAACGGTTCAGCTCCAGTGTTAAATACTAACTGAAAAACGTTTTAATCATGGTGTTTCGCTGCATCAGTAGGAGATTTTCAAGGAATGAATTCAACATAAAGCTGCAGCGACGGTGAGTCACAAAGCTCCTCCATGTTTATCAGAACTTCCAGAAGCTGAACGGAAGACAAAGCTTTTTTTTTCTCCTTTATTTCTTTCTTTCTTTCAGCCGTTCTGACAGGCTCACGCTGAACGAGAGATATGAGTATGGAAATACATTTGGAGTTTACTGACAACAGCTTAACACCACAAGCAGAATGGTAACACTATGACTTGTAGCATCGTTACAACAAAAGTACATCAGCACAAGTTCCACAGAGAACATCCAGGAGGAGGAATTACAGACGACGGTTCAGGAAGTCACAGTGGAAATAATGGCAGAGGCAGATTAAATCCGGACGGTGGTGTTTCTTTCTGTACACACAGAGCATCTTAACATCAGCCTGAAGGTGGCTCCGCCTCAAACAGCAGTTTTCTGATGCTAAATGACAAAAAACAGAGCTAAAAGACAGAACTAATAAAAAAAATACTTGAAAATGCACCTCAGTTGCAAGTTATTCCAACTTAACTCCGCTACACTCCCGAGGCGGCAGCAGTTGGAGCGGCCCAGCTCACCTGTCCGTCACTCAGACCCTACTGTGCGTCGGACTGGATGAAGTGCCAGCGGGCGGTTTCTATTTGGCCCCGACTGCACATTTCCTTCCAGTGGCCCTGTCCCGCCTCCGAAGCCTCGCCGCCGATCAACACTCGACCCAGGATGCTGCTCTTGGTGTAGAGGCGGCCCTGCAGGGACACGAAGAGGACTGGATGAAAATCTGAGACATAAAGGGTTACCTCTCTCTCTCTCTCTGTCTCTCTCTCACTGAGCTGACTGTTGACTTTGGCTATTGTTCTATTTTTCAAAAAACTCCGATTAACTATTGGGGAATCTTCATTACTTCTTTGCAGTCCTTCTGAAATCTGCACGAAAGTGTAAACTTTTGAAATGTAGAGCATCTTCCCCCCGCAGTGATAACTGCATCATACTATTAAGAAAGACTTTTTTTTAAAAGGGAGACAAGTAACTAATAAAGTAACTCCACTTCTTTGAAAGAAGTAACAAGTGACCTCTAGTGATTTGCAGAAGGGAGCAAATCTCCTGATGGATTTTATGTTACACAAAAAAACATGGAAAGATCCATTGTGTCTGTTTTAATCAGGCTACTTTCAGCCTGCTCAAATGAACAAACACAAAAACTTTGAGTGGATGAAGGTGCAGAAATGTACTTGAGTTATTTATTGAGCGAAATCTTGGGAGTCACTGCTGCTTTCATTAGGATCTTAGGAGCTGATTGAGAGATTACAGACACTTCCTGTTCAAAGTGTGTCTGTTATTGGATCCATTCTTAAATTTAAATTTAACTACATTGCTCACAATCAATTTTTAGTGTTTTTCGTGATGTTTGCTTCAATGTTTAGCGTATGTATTTTCGTGGCTTTTTGGCTATTGAGACAAAACCTGCTACCGATTTTTTCTTGTCATGTTGTGGTTCCCCTCATGCATTATCCTTCATGTCAAATGTCTATCACAATGGTATCTTGGCTTCAGACTGTAACGCAGATGAACATCACCCTTGATGAGGGCAAACCAGGAATAAAGACACTGAAGTTGAGATGCTACCTGCATGACGATGAACTCGAGGGCCAGCGGCAGCTGACTGACGTCACCGGGAGGCAGGTCGAACAGGAACGGAGCGTTCCAGACGGGGTTTGGACCGCCGGCCCCTTTAGTCTCCTTACTGCCAATTACTTTCCCATCCTGAAGCAAGTTGATGACAACATAATGGTCTGTTGGAATAAAAATACCTTTGGTTACCACTCATTTGTAAGTCTCTGGCAGTCTCTATTCAGAGACATTATGGGGTTTTTCCATCCTAACGTGTGCAAATCCATTCCTTTTTACTCTCAGAAAGAAGTAAAACAATGTCTTTCCATGAATTACTTCAAATCAGCTCTGTTGTTGATCTTTATTCAAAGATAAACAGATTAAGCTCTGGGACCAAATAAAGAGTCATGAGGACACAACAGACTGTGCTGGTTGTCATTATATAATTAGATCATATCAGTTTAAGATTTTCCAAAGCAGCAAAGTTGCTAACATTAGACTCTACAAATGTTCATGTAAATGTTTAAGGACAGGAGTACACACACTGCAGTGATCACATGAACAAATCTACATAATCCCGTCTGCGTTCAGCTCTGCTGTCACCGCCGTAAATCTGCCTCATCACTCACAAAGCATAATTTCCTGCGATAAACCATCGCAGCACGCTAATTGGATTTACTGAAATTAAAAACCAGTGTGTCACGATAGCACACTAATCCTGCAACTGCAAAGAGGAAGTAGCTTTCACACAACTCAGTGGCCATTTGACCTTGAAATCTGCGAAAGAGGCATGACAGATCGTTTGCCCCAGACTGTCAGTTTCAGTGGTGAAAACAAACATTAAAGTGCTTGTTGTTGTTTTCCTTTAACTTCCTCCTCCATTCATTAGGACGGAGCTTTAAATCAGATGCAGCGAGACACGATATAGAAGCGAGGGGAAATGACACCGGGCTCATTGGTTCCTAATGCGATTATGTTCAGTCAGAGATCCATCCTGGCTGACCGCGGCTGAGGAACACAGCCCAGTGCACTCGCTTCGTGTGAACAGCGGCGTTTGCATTACTTTGAAAGAGCTTTCCTGCTGTGAGGAAACCTGTTATACTGTTAGGAGTCCTCACCTGGAGTTCCTGGGATCCGCGTCAGCTTGGCCAGATTTTCGGCCTTCCGGACCATCACCTTGACGCGCTGGGCCAGCGTCTGATACTGCAGCAGGACGAACAGCTGGCCCAAAGGCCGCGGCGCACACACCGAGCTCTTTCGGCGGCCCGTTTCCAGAGAACTCACACTCTATTAGGACAGGAAATTAAAAAAAAAACATAAATTGTAAACAAGGCTTAGCAAAAAGTAGCGAAAAAAATAGTTTTACTCAGTCCACAAATGTTCCTCATCCTTTTGTTTTGCTTTATTAATACTAAGAGACTACTACTTCCTCTGGTGGTTTTCTGGAACTGTGCTTTATGAAGAAACCAATTTGTAGCATAAAACACACTCAGGCATCAGTATAATCACCGTATTGAATGGGCATCCAACCTTGTTTCCTAATAGTGATATAAATAAATTCAACCAATAAACTTGATGCAATTAATGGTCACTGCGATCAACTTTAGAATATCGATTTGTGAAACAAGACTGCTAACTGTCATAAAGCCATTAAAACTCTGATCAGAAAGACACCCCAACCTAACGCAGCCACACAAAGCACAAAGTGCTGTGACATGGTTAGTGTCAGATATATTAAGCCTTCATAGTTTTTCACAGTTTTCTTTCTATTTCCTTCCTACATTTAAGCATCAAAATGCAGAAGCAGCTCAGCTTGGCCAAAACAGTTACAATCGCCTTTATATGTATGTAGGTCTTAAGATCTGTATGAGTTTTGATCACCTGTACAAAGAAACCAAAGCAGACATTCTTGCTCGATGTCACTTTCGATATCAGTTGTAACGTCCGCTCTCGTTAGCTTGTGTTGTTTGGGGTCTGGTGAGTCACTTCCTGCTGTCAGCAGGCTGAGCGCTCGCCCGCCAGCGGCTCGCTGATGCCGGGCAGCAGAGTGTGAAGGCAATTTTGTCAAACAAGTGTCTCAGTTTAGTGTCTCGCTTCAAAAGAAATCTTATAACCTGCACCGAGAAACATGCATTACAAGAAGAAAAGAGAAAGAAAATCACTGTTTAAATGAAGCAAATTACTGACAGTAGGTTTTAAACCTCCTAAAACCCACTTTAATCCTCAGGCACAACAGACTTTTTATTTGTTGTTATGATTTCTTTCGCTCTTCCTTTTTTGGAGAACAGACATCAGACGTTCATTACTGCTTGTTCA
Source organism: Salarias fasciatus (assembly GCF_902148845.1). Taxonomy (NCBI): domain Eukaryota; kingdom Metazoa; phylum Chordata; class Actinopteri; order Blenniiformes; family Blenniidae; genus Salarias; species Salarias fasciatus. The sequence goes on along the minus strand of NC_043745.1, from coordinate 10,267,176 downwards.
CTGTGTTTGTCTTCATATTTTCAGTTACATAACACGCTGATCCTCTGAGTCATCTCGCCATCCTCAAAGCACGGAAGACTACAACGGAAGAAAGGTAAAAATGATGAGGATGGCGACCGTCTCTCTGGCTCCCAATGTCTTTATTTCTGCAGGAATGAATGACACAACATTCACGCACTGTGGGCAGCAACTTTAAATTCATACTCCTACATGCCAGCATCTCAGTAAACCAATGCCATCTCTCTCCTCAGTCTATCCTAATAAAACAAGACTTGTTGCAATTGTTGCACTTGTATGAGAAACAACAACCACGCAGAGATGGGTCACTGAGCGGCCATCAATTAATCTCCCCATTTTGTTTTTTGTTTTTCAAGATGTAGCCCTCAAAGACATCTACCATGATTGTGTTTATTGTTCGATCTGATAATAATGTTCACAACCACTGCTTCTTCCTTTGCTTCGCTGCTTGGTTAAACTACACCGGTGAGCTAATTGTTCACCAGCTGTGTTCATCTTTTCCACTAATTTACCATAAAATTGAATAGAGATTGGATTTTCAGCTGAGAAGCCCTTTGTTTTAAAGATCAGCTAAAAAAAGACTGGTTTATTTTAACACATTTCTTTTTTAAATAAGAAGCTTGTAAGTATTTAATTTTTTTCCAGGAAGCTATCGCTGATAACTGGAGTGACAGGCCAGACGATTTGGATCAGATGCATATCAGCATATTCCATCAACACCTCATGTTCTCGGCAGCGCTGCTCCACGACGTCAAAATGAGCTCCTCGCAACTTCTCGATTTGGATTGCTCAAGAACATTCTATAATTTAACGATTAAGATACCCACTTACAAATAAAGCCTGTGTGGCTTTTTGAGTTTTTTGGGTTTTTTTTTTTTTTTTTCAGTTTTCAGCTACATAAGGCATTTGAGCGTTCTAAACTGTTTTACATTTTTGTCAGTGAGATAAGACTTCCTTTAAAAGATTGTTATTCATCCAATGAAAGTGAAAAAGCCGCATTAGTGTTGGCATATTGGTGATGTGTTAACTGTTATTTTCTTTCAGTTTGCTGATTGTAATTGTTTTGGTCCATTTGTTACATCCTTTCACCAAAAAAGTTCAAATATTTCACTTCTTAATGAACGATATCAAACAGTCTGCAGCCTTTCTCTTAAAGAACAATCACTTGCTCTATAAGATACATCTGCAGTGTACCTGGAAGGGAAAGAATGTCACTGCTGGCTTCCCCCAGCATGAACGCAGCACTTCTCGGTGTGACTAACGGTGTAATGTCACTGATACACGGGGCCCACGTCCCGTCACGAGCCCCTTATTAATGGCTTGTGGCAGCGTCACAGCGGAGCCGCAGAGGGCACGGCGTGGGCACGCTGCCAATTTGCTGTTCGCTGCTTGTTTGCTCTGCAGTTGCCAACAACAACAACGTCACCGTGACTAACAGGAGCGGAAAACTGGCTAATGGGAGAGCAGATCAAACGCTACATTCTTTCATGGATAAAACATCGTGTGTGGTATTTAAAGGTCTGCCGACGCACTTTTCTCACGTGTTAAATCAACTGAAAACAAAGATTCTTTAAGAGGTAGAGTACAGTTTGGGAAATCAAGAAACACACAGTCAGAGGATGAACAGCTGTAATCCCAACCACTCCCAGGTTATATGAGGTCCCACCTTCACAGATCTGCAGCGAAAGTCCTTGAGAGGCCCACGTCCAAAATTCCACTTGTTGTAACTTTTTGCTCCATAAGTTTTTTTAAAATATCTGAGTTTGAACACATTTTTTTAAAAGTTGACATGTGTCCAATGGTTGTGCTGTTTTTGCAACACTGGTAAAATGTCAATGCCAATAAAATACTACCTAATATTGACTGATGAGAGACCGTGACTTAATGTGTGATAGCTGCTTCTTAGCCTTCATGTTTTCTTTTCTTTTTTTTTTTTGTTCTTGGCATCAATTCAATCTATAAAACACCACAATGCAAATCTAAAGCAAAAAGTATTAAAAAATGCTTTAATGTGAGAGAGATAATCTTTTTGATTCATTGTTTCAGCACATGCTTGTCTCTGAGCGTTTTCTCGGCTCCTTGTTGAGTCATCCAATCTTCTGCTGAGTTATTTTAATGACAGAGGATTAAATGCGTCTCCCCCTCACAGTGATTACGGTCGCTTCATCAGCAGACCGGCCACTGCACATGAAATAATTGCATTTAAAAATCCATGTTGAGCTGTGCTGCCAGCTCTCATCCATTAAGAAAGAAACTGACTGGACGAACTTTAAGACTGCAGCTATAGTTTCATTTGGAATTTTACACAAAATGGAATCCATAAGCAGCAATATGTATTACAGCAATTATGCTAGTTAGAACCTTTCACTTCGGAAGCAGAAAACTCAATCTCAATCTATACTAAAAGAATTCTTTCAGCTGCTCCTCTCAGGGGTCATTGCAGCTGATCAGCAGCCACCTTCACTGTTCTACCAACCGTCCTTCCTGACATCTTTCTCTCCTAAAACAGCTCTATGTCCAACATCCACTGAATTGTTATTCGTCAACCCGAGCTTTAACATAATTTTGTTCTTACCCTTGCCTGTTTTTTGTACCTTGATTCGGACTGATTCAGTGACTCAAGCCCGCCCTCTTGAGCCTGGCCTGTGTCGCTTTTCTACATATGAGCTGATTGGGCTCAATATTAGGTCGTAAATATTTTGCATCTGTAAATGAATGTTTGCATATAATTTTGGAGTTTGTAGGTTGAGATTTGCCAAAAATCTGTACAAAAAAATCAAGTTTGTGAAAAATAAATTTAAAAAAAATTCTGAAAAAACAAAAACATGTTCCTTTGCAAACCTCCTGATATTTTGGGAATTAATGTTCAATTTAATATAACGAGTTTATTGAATGGTGCAATTGTCTCACTATCCAACAGCCTTGATCCGTGTTGAAACTGTACTCCCCCCTGAAGAGTGTTCAGCGGGACGGGAGGACAGAAAGCCATCTGCTCCATGATTGGACAGCTCAATTTGTCACCATCCAATCAAATAAACAGTGCAAAGAAGGACAAAACTACAATTTCAGGGATTTTCAGAGACGGGCTCAGCCTCCTCAGATAAATGTGTGCTATCCATGGTGATTCAAATCCTTTTACATTAAATATTTACCATTTTCTTAAATTATCTGTCAAGTTTCAATGTACAATAAGCAGAAGTTGAAAAATGTTCTTTTCCTGCTGCAGATCAGCTCATTGGTTGACGCTGTTGTCTCACAGCAAGAACATTCTGGGTTTTAATGAACTGATCGACAAAACCTTCACATCTTAATTAAGATGGCGTGTCCTGCTCTGTGTTGACCGTCTCCAGCCCCTGAAAAACCCGCTAACTTGGAAAAGGCGCTACAAATGGTCAACAGATGTATTTTCTTTTGTAATATTCTACACAAACAGTCTGTGTTTGACTTCAGTTATTTTGTTGTTTAAACTTTCAGGAACTGTTCTCTCCTCCATTCTTAGGCCTACTGACTCTCAACAGGCCAGACATGTATATAGTACATCTAAAATTCTCAGTTTATGTTGATCAAACCTAAATTTACTCTACACTTTATTGTGAATGAAGTGTTGCATCGTTGGTACCTTCTTTAGCTTGCTCTTGGTTGGGACGAGCTGCTTGGTGTGGGTGGTGGTGACGTCGGGCTCCCAGTCCATCTGCTCGCAGGGCAGCTCCACCACGCCCATGGCAGCCTCCCTCAGGCCGGAGAAGTCTCTGCTGTAGACAGCCAGCCTCAGGGTGCAAGTGCGCAGCTCTTCCACAGAGCCCACGGGCAGCACGAAGCTCTGACCGTGAAGCTCCGGGCTGAGGCTTCGCCGCCGTGAGGCCGTCTGCTGAGGGGAGGGGCAGAGCGGGGGGAGGCTGGCCCGAACAAACACCCCACTGCGCCTCCGACTGGCCCCAAAAAGTCCCAGGATGTTGACCAGCAGGGTGCCGCCGGCCGAGGAGAAGAGCAGGGAGAAGTGCAGGAGAGGAGCTGGTTTGGAGGGGGTGGAGGTGGAGCTGGAGCCGTACTGCGGCGGACACGGCTCCCCCGGCTGGTCGGCGGCTCTGGCAGCGGTCAGGTTGCTGCTCTCGCTGTAAATGAAGCTCTCGCCACTCACGGTGCTGCGCCGACCCATCGCGCGACGAGACTTGGACACAAAGCTCAACTTAGTCAAGGACGGCAACGAGGCTCTGCCGTGAGTCTGAGATTTACTGGAGGAGCAGGGAACGGCGGGCGTGCTCAAGCGCCTCATTGGAAAACAAGTGGGCCGAGACTGCACCATCTCAACCGACCTGGTGGGGCTGGGGTCAAAGGGCAGAGCGGTGAGGTCGTCCTCCGATGGCGAGGAGCTGCTTTTAGGGGAGGGAAAGTCCAGCACGTCCCCGTCCAGCTCCTCGTACTGCTGCTTGACAGGCTGCGTGCTCGGAGTCGGACTCAATGTCACCGTCACCCTCTCAGCGCGATGAGGAGACAGAAAAACTGCCTCCTTGTCCTCTGATGAAACGCTTTTCCGTCTCCGACAGCAAAGGATGCAGCCGAGGACCAGACAATAGAAGAAGACCGCCAGACCCACGGCCAGCAGGATCTGCAGGTGAACTGAAGAAGAAAGATCCACTCATCACAAACCGAAACCTTCTGAGGGCTCAGCAGAGAGCACGTTTGTGAGCAAACACAGTTGGAGAAGATATGAAGAAAAGCATGGTCACTGCTGACATAAAGCCAAAACAGATTCCTCAATTATCTTTTCAATCAAACCAAATTGTTGACAAAAAAAAATCTTACTCGAAACAATTATCTTGCTTTTGCACTCTATATCCTTACATCTATCTAAAAAAGGAAATGTTCTAATCAGAGTTGCACAACTTGTGTTGCTGCAGGTGTTGATTCGATGCTCGACAGGAGCCGTGCAAATTATTTCTGTTTATATTTGTCATTTAAGCATCTTGGCTATGAGGATTTTCTTTGATTCCCAGATCTTTAAACACCAGACACCATTCATACCAGAGTGACCTTATGTTGAGTTTAAAAAGAGGACGTTTTGGAAAGCCTCCGTACTGACATGAGAATGAAGTTTAGACAAATGACAACACGCTCGAGAAAGTTCTATAATCAATGCAAAAGGTGAATCAGTTCAAATACATAATTATCTCACAAAAAACAAAAAACAATTGACATTCTATAGTGAATTTATAAAACAAAGCAAATACAATGAAAAGAAACCAATGAAAGGAAAAGAAGACATTTCTTAATCCTAACTAAAGTCATTTAATGGTGTCTGACTATATGTTTTATTAACGAATAATGAGTTTCTGGCTAGCCTAGAAGTGAGCACAATTCTGATGAACTTAATTTAGAAACAGTGTGATTTTCCCACAAACAAAACTTTACTGAAACTTAAACATGTTGTTCAGTCAGTTGATCTGAACATTTCAGTTTTACAATTTCTCGAAGTTTCAGTTGAAACTATACGAGGCTCCAATGACGGAAAAGCAAGTCAAAAACGGTCAACTTCCTGAGCTGTTTGAGGAGAGTTTCTGAAATTTGCATTTCTTGAAAGGTAACTTCAAGAGTGTAACGTTTTCAAAACACAATGAATGGTCCATTTCTAAATGTAAATGTTAATGTCAGTAAATTGTCATTATTAGGATCAAAGGAAACACTTTTCATATGTTCATCAGACAGTACATCGATACGGCAAAGAAAGTTCATTCATGGAGCTTTGGCATTCACATCGTTCTGTTCTCTACGTACATGACCTCTTCAAACAACAGGTAAACAAACTGTTCCACCTAAATCTAGCCACTAATTTGTAATCAACCAATAATAAATGTTCACTTTGAGATAAATATTGAATATACCTTAGAAATAAATCAATGGAAAATTCAACATTTTTAATTTGTAAACATCACATTATTATTGAAAATAGATTTTATAAATATATCACATTTGGTAAAACATTGGTTCCAAAATCTATGTCATAAAAAAGTCAACAGAATATTGAAATAGAGATTTGAATTCATTTATGAAAAAGCTGAGTTTCTTGTCTTATAATGAGGGTATATGGGGATGACTCATGCGTCAGACGCATGGCTGTTGTGGCAAAATAAGCATGAAGAGGTGTGAGCTTCTGTTGCCACTGTGTGATCAGCAACAAGCAATGAGGGGGGAAAATCACTGCAAATGTGGAAGGTTTTATGAATGATGATACATATATTTTTTTCTATTTTCCCTTCCACAGCAGCTGGTTGCTCCAGCAAGTCATTGCAACTTACACAGTAAGTCTGCACTACAAGTGGGAAGCCATTCCTGTTTAGCCCAGTACTCCCAAATTCTGAGGAAGGCTTCATCAAGCACCAATATTGCTCAGTTTGAACTCGTTGCACCACTCCCCCTGCAAGCTACATCCCAGAGAGGGACAGAGCTGAATCTTATTTTGTGAAGACCAATAAAGATGAGATCACCATCTCTGCACGTGTCAGTGGTGATCCCTTTCAGGGTGCAGCCTCCTCCTCACACAGCCTCCATTAAAGAGATGAAAGTAAGGAGGGATGGGTGCAGCAGGCCGATGGATAAAATATGGCTCAGTCTGGGATGCTGAGGGGATAATGTTATATTCTACCCAAGTGATGGGCTTTCATATAGTGCCACTTAAGCTGAGAATGCAGAATCTTTACTTCTGCAAAGTCAGTGACAAATATTGCAGCATTAGTGTGCATGAAGCGTCTGCACGACTCCAATCAACCATCCTCCAAACAAATACAGTCCTGTAAAATGACTGCAGTGGTTTGAACAAGAAAACAGCACTTTGGGCACCTGAGAGAGTTACAGCCTCTCCTCACCTCTCATATTGAAAGAAAATGTCTTAATAAAGTGTTTCCACTGCAGATTTGCCACATGCATGAATTCAAAATTCAAAGCTTTAGATCCCCCCCCCCCCCCAACACACACACACACACACACACACATGAAAACAAAAATGAATGAAAAATGGAATCAAGTCACAGTTTAATTGGAAAGCAAAGTAAAAAGCAACTTTTAGAGTGCCGTACAGATTATTCAAATATAACATACAAATATTACCAGAAACAATACATAAGTCAAAGAAACAGTATCTGTGGGGTTTTCCGATTTAAATCAATAATAATCACGCACGAGTTTGCAGAGGTTACAAACGAACGGAAGTCAAAAAAACAAAACAAAAGGAAATTATCAAAAACATAATTTGAATAAACAACTTACCTCCCAGGAGGTACTGCGACATGTTTCCGCACAGTTTTTCAGCCAGGTGTGTGTGTTCGAGTGTGTGTGCTGTCAGAGTGCGGCCAGATGAAAGCGCGCTCCGGCTAGATGCGCGTCCATGTGCTCCAGTCCGGGCTCGCTGCGCTGAGCCCACCCTCCCAGCCTGCCGCTCGCCTCTCTCCACAGCTATCACAATTTATTCTTTACTCCCAACACCGTCGAGGAGTCACACACAATAGATCAGTCAGTCAGCGTCAAACACACCGCCGGATTTCACCGCAGTGCGCAATTCTCCGTTCAAACCTTCAGGAGACTGAGGCAAATTCAAGAAATCAAGTGTTATTCACGTTTTTCAGGACCTGTTCTAAACGCGTATTTCATCTATATTGGAAAAATCTCTGAAAAGCCTTTGGCGTGCGTGTGGCGCCTGGGTTTGAATCACTGACTGCATGTAAAAGATTTGATTTGAAGGTTTTAATTTCTGCAGGAACAGAATCCTGTGTCGAAATAAGCAAGTGTCTGCTTTCTACGCAGACAAACTTTGATAGAGAGAGAGAGAAAGAGAGAGAGAGAGAGAGAGAGAGAGAGAGAGAGAGAGAGAGAGAGACCATGCCACGTTCATCAATCAATGAACGTGGCAATGGTCAAAAAAATGTTTTAACAATGATGTAATATAAATAGATAAATAAATAAATATCAACAATTAATCAAATCATATTTGTTTCAGCATAATCCTGGACTATTAGTTTCAAAAATATAATTTCAGAAGTATGTGTTGCTGTGGCATTTCTAAACGTAATAATACCTTAATGGGCCTAATTATTATAATAACCTCCCTGAGGGATGGATTGAGCTTGTTTTCTGCTTTTGAATCTTTTTTGAAGACATACTTTCTTAAGTGTTCCCTTCTGCAGATCACCTACACTACATGTTTTCTATTTTAAATGTTTTCATTTTTAACTGTAAAAACATTATTATTATTATTATTATTATTATTATTATATTATTATTATTATTATTATTATTATTATTATTATTATTATTATTATTATTATTATTATTATTGTAAATGACATATAGGAAACATGGTGGTGTTGCAGTGTTTGGGTTTTGGACCATGTTTTTGCGCTTGGCTTGCATATTCTCCATTTGCTTGCATCAGTTTGGTTTCTCTCCACAATCTAAAAACTTGTGTTTGAAATTATCTAGTATTCTGGAACGTGTGAGAATTTTTTTTTTTTTTTTTTTTTTTTTGATGCATGAAAATATGATTGTGTTTGAAGCAAGGAGGAAAAGAAAAAAACATTTGGCACAAATGGGTGAAGCACGCTGTCACTTTATTATAGAACAAAATCACAAAATGAAAAAAAGTTGTGACCGCAGAGATTTGTAAGGAAAACATCTCAAAATTAGTCACTATAAAAACACTAAAATCCAATTTGAATAATATTTTTTCAAAGCAAACATGCAAATTGACAAATTTTCTGTTATTACAAAGTGACAAATGAAACAAACATGGAAAAAAACAACTTGTGCTAAATATTTCCAAGATGGAAATGCTTTAAAAACAACATTGTTTGCAACAAGAACCAGACTGCACTCTGTTTTGAGTTTGCTGTACTCTGGAGGTTTTGAGTGTTGTCTTGCCTCATGTCAGTGTTCAGGCAAAGTTTGAAATACAATCCATGTTCTCCATCCATCCTTCCATCCATCCAAACATCCATCTTCGACCACTTATCCAGCAGGGGCAAAATTCTAAGCAGGGATACTCAGACTTCACCATCACCAGACGACTCTTCCAGCCCTTCCAAAAGAATTCTGAGGCGTTCCTGGACCAGCTGAGAGACATAGTCCCTCTAGCATGTCCCAGACCTAAACCAGGGATCTCCTCCTGGTGGGAAATGACTAGAACACCTCCCTAATGAGGCATTGAGGAGCCTGGCTTCTCATGATGTTCAGGAGTACCAACTGTACTCCAAGCTCCTCTCTGGTGATTGAGATCCTCACCCTATCCCAAAGGGCAAAGCTTGCATCCTGGATCTTGTCCTTTCAGTCATGGCCATAGGTGAAGGTAGGAACATAGATTGATCGATAAATCAAGAACTTCCCCTTTAGGCCCAGCTTCTTCTTCGGCATGGTGAACAGAACTCCTACTCTGATTATACAGAGCAAAATGCCCCATAGTCCATAATTATGAAGTACACCCCACAAGATACTGTTCAACACTGTTGAACACCTTATCTATTTTCAAAAAACATCTGGACTGGTTGGGTGAACTCTCATATACCTTTGAGCACCTGATGAAGAGGACAGAGCTGGTCCAGTGTCCACGACTAGGATGTAAACCGCATTGTTCCCCTTCAATCTGAGGTTCTACTATCGATCATCCTCTCAAGTTCCCTGGAATAGACTTTCCCTGGGAGTCTGAGGAGTGTTGGAGCACACCCTCCGGTCCCCCTTTTTAAAAAGGCGAAGCATCTCCCCAGCCTGCAAATCCAGAGGTATCGTCCCCGACTGTTATCGATATTGATGAGATGTGTCAGCCAATACAGTCCCTGCACATTCAGAAAAGTATCCGGTCTTCCTGGAGTCCCTGCGAGGAGTGCTGGACAGTGATCCGACTTTTCACTCCATCATTCTACTGGGAGACTTTAACATCCATGTGTGCAGCAAAAGTGAGATCTGGAAGGGGGTGATCAAGCTGAACAGCCTTCCCCACTTGAACCTGAACGGTGTTCTGTTACTGGCCTTTTGTGCCAGCAACAGCTTGTCCATAGCGAACACTATTTTTTGAGCACACAGATGTCCATAAGTGCACGTGGTATTACAATTTCATTGTAATGTAGTAGTATTCGGTCACCTTTGGTCAGAGAGTCATTGGTTGTGTTTGTTGTTGTGTCATCTGAACTCTGGTCATGTGTTTGGACACTTGGGTGAAGAGAGGAGCAGAGCTGTTGACCAATCACCACCTGGGTCTCATCTGGTAGAGGCTCTACCGTAGAGCCCTGCATCAGCAAAGGTTTCATCTCCTACCTCCAGGAGAGCTTTTCCCAGACCCTGGGGGAGGTTCGATTGGACCATGTTCTTCACTGCCGTTGTTGAAGCAGATGCTCACAGCTGTGGTCACAAGGTCTCCGGTGGCTGCCGTGACGACAACCCCTAAACCCAGTGGTGGAGACTAGAAGTAAGGACTGCCGTCAAGCTGAAGGAGGAGTCCTATGGAGTCTTGTTGGCTAGTGAGACTATCGATGTTCTGCTTGACAGAATTTTTGTTGTTGCAACTGAGTTCCATGTTTGACAAATTCTTAAGGAGTTTTCAGGTGGTAAAAAATACAATAAAAAACACTGAAGAGCATTGCCAAGGATGTCTATATCCACAAAAACATGATTAATTTAGAAAATCTGCTTTTTTTTTTTGGCGGGGTGGGGGTGAAAATGAACAAAACTCAATACATGAAGAGAACATGGAATCTCCACACAGAAATGTTCCCTGGAGGATATACTACCTCTAACTCCTTTGAAAATAAACATTACAAATGTAACTACAAATCCCGGAGGACTGCCAAAAGGCAGTGAAAGGGTTTCTCTCCCTCTCGCTGCTGCCTTCTCTGCAAGGATCACACCTGCTCTTTGTATCTTTATATTCTAGAAAGAATGCACCATCTGCTCTCATCCATTACTTCCACAACTGATTATTCTGACAACCACATTTCATTTAGTCTTTTGCTTGATTGAATAGAATTTAATGTAGGTAAAATTTTGATCTCTACTGATTTCCAGGGTCCTTTCAATATTTTGACAAAACTTTGAGCCAGGTTAATACATGATAAAACAATTGATGAAATAAGTGTTTGAGAAAACATGAGTATATGCATAAAGGTTGATCATTGCAAGTGCATTGCTTTATCAGTTACAATTATTGGTTTTTAAATTTGAAAACTGTGGTCTCTGGTATATATTTTTAAACTGGTATAGTGAAATATTCCAATATTTATTTATTTTGAGCATGACTTAAAGCTAATCTTACAGAAAATATGTATGCTAACACTGGGTTGGTGCTACAACTATAGTCTGAGTTTTGTTTCACACTTTTCTATTGCATCTTAATTTTTCTTAAATCTGTTGTTACTCTGAGCTCTGTTTAAATTAGCACTTCGGTTTGCCATCAACTTTGCATTTTAAGCTGCAGCCATCAGTAAACGTGCTCTGATAAAGCCACTGCACCCTGTGGCAGACCGATATGGTCAGAGGAGCGAGTTAAGCCTCCCACAGGAAGAAAGATATACTTATGCAGCTGTAAAGAAGAAGATAGATGTGTGCTTTCCATCCCGTCACACTATTTCAGCCAATAGAAAGGCTAAAGAGCAGCATGAAGGGAAACCACACAGTAGAATATCTATTTGAACCCTGAGCTCTCAGTGTGGCTGTCCTCAGGCCCAAAGCAATAGCAGCGGAAGTCTCCGTCACTCCAGATTAAAATGTTACATCACTTGGGGGACACTTTTTTTTTTAAGTGCATGGGTGGGTGGATGAAATATACACTCATATAGCTGCAGATGATGAGTGAAGGGAGGAAATAGCTGTATCCTGCAGTTAGCGAGATCAAACCCTCCATTAAATTATGGGAGGCTGATGTCATACGAAGAAACTTCTCAATTTATAGATCAGTTTGATGAGAAAATATATGAGTCAAGGTTCAAATGGCTTCAGTTAATTGTAAAGCAGAGCCACCGAATGAACTGTTGCTCTGATCAGGAGAAGCACAGGGCTTTGCACACATTTTATTACTGGGCTCAGGGCTGTCTCACATCTACATTAAAATTTTTTATTTATTTAATTTTTTATTTAACCTTTATTTAGCCAGGAAGGTCCCGCTGAGATTAAAAACCTCTTTTTCAAGGGAGTCCTGGGGAAAAAAATCCTGATCAAGCACACTACATTTACATCACAATTTAAATGTAAAACTGTTAAAGATGTGTGAATGGATGTAGACCTGGTTCAACTCAAAAGGAGGTTTAGGATAAACTGGCAAATCGAAAGGTAAAACCTGTTTTAAAGAAAGGAAACACAAATGAAGTACAATTTGAGAAATTCAAAAGATTTAAGGCAAAATGAACAGGCATGGAGAGGAACCAACAACACATGAACCTCTTGAAAGCACCTACACACACTCATAGAAACAAAACACAGCTGAAAACAATGAAGGGTAATCGGAGGCAGAGCAGGAGCACAGAGGAGGACATCAGCAAAAAGATACTGAGTTCATCTCAGGCAGGGAAGATGAAACAAGATATGAACTGAAACTAAGAACAAAAACCAGAACAACCGGACATGAGGAAGCATGAGGGGAAATTCAACATGGAACCATGGTGGAGAACAAAACCAAGAGCAGCCATCAAAGGAGGGGAAAGATACAGCAACAATGCTCTGGGTTGCCCTTGTGGTCTTTCAGCAGGCTTCATGCAGTCATGCAGCTCAGGATGCTCATGGTGGCGGCCAAACCTTCAGCTCTTCTCAGCTTGCAGAGAGAGTAAAGATGCTGATGAGTCTTCCTGAGCAGGGATGCAGTGTGATGAGAGAGAGAGACTCTGTGATGGAACTCGGTGCTGGTCAGCTCAGAGGTTGGCTGGATTAATAGGGATTTGCTGGATATTCAGGAAGTAAGTAAGTAAGTCAGTAAGTAAGGAGTGCAGTTCAACTATTTATCAACACTGCCATTTAATCACAGTGTTTATTTCTGAAAAACATTCAAAAATGAACCACAGTGTATTCCTGTGGTCATTAATTGTGTCTCTAACAGCACAAAATGATTGTGGCTGAAAAACATGGATGTCTTTGTTTCTTCCTCACTGTATTTGTTGGTTGTAGTCATTTGAACTATTTACATTTATTTGTACATTCTGTATTATTTCATGTGCAAATGGTGAAAAAAACACTCATGTCTTTGGTGTGAAGCTAGTGAAACACAGATGTTACTATGGACATGTGAAACAGCAGTAGCACAGATGTGAAGCTCGAACTGCTCTATAAATTATACATCAAGTAAACCCAGCATGCCTTGCTGCTAGCATGTGTTCTGATTTCTTGACAAATATTATGATATTTATTGATGTAGAAGTCGCAAAAGCAAATCGGTGAAGATTTTTCTTGCTGAAGACACCAGCTGATGATATGATTATAGCTGGCCTCTCCTCCCTCCTGCACAAACACAGCCGCTATTAAATGTCAGCGTGTTCTCATAAACCACTGTGTCACACTATTTGTGTGCAAGGCTTTCATTTTCATCAAGTTCTCCCGAATGGTCCAAGTCACGTTTTGTCCGTTTTGTCCCAGTGTGGATTTTTTTTTTTTATCTTATTTTATTATTATTCATGAGTGATAATCAGTGATGCTTTGCAGACAAAGTAAGGCATCAAAAAATGTGGGGTTTTTTTTCAGAAATCATTTGAAGAAGTTGTTCCAGTGTCTCTTCACGCGCTGCAGAAAAACACTCACAGTGAGACTAACATTAATATTCTTTAAATCTCAGACTCCCTATCCTCTCCCTTGTTGTGTCAGGCTTCGTTGAGTGCATTGAGGCTGAGTGGACTCCTGCTCTGACTCTGCAGTGAGATGTCTGCAGCAGCTTCTGCAGCACATCTGGATGAAGTCCAATCAGAACTGCAGTCTGGTTCCAGCTCCTGCCTGAAGACGCACACACAATCATTTCTTTTCTGTTTTTAAGTCCGTGTTTTTAAAGCAATCAATATTGACTCAGATTCAAAGCATGAATAATAATCTATTCAGAACTGAAGGAGATCCAGACAGCTCTTTCCTCGTGGCATGAGTGAACGAGGTGGGAGAGATAAATGTGACTGAAATGTGCTGCTGTCCACAGAAAAAGAAACATTGTTGGACAGGTAGACTGCGTTATTACCCAGAGACAGAAAAGCTGACTCTCCATCTCTACATGAACCTAACTTATTTAAACTGTGGATGGATGGATGGATGGATGGATGGATGGATGGAGGCTTCGAATGATGAAGCGCAGTCGCTTCAGTTTTTCTATAAAGCTGATGGATTTATGCTGCCATCTGCTGGACGTTTAGGTACATATCGCATTGTTATTTCAAAAAGGTTTTCAGTTTTATATGGCCTCAACTTCAACCATTTTCCTCATTTTTTGATGTGTTTTGTTTATTTATGTTATAAAGCTCCTAGAAAATGCACATAATGAGGTATGATTGATTCAATATCTTGAGGTTTTCTCAATTTGTAATGACTCAATCCAATAGTAACACAGATCCTTCACCTCACTGCAGCTTCAGACATTTTTCCAGCTTTCCCATGTTTAGTAGAAATGTACACATCAAAACCAAAGCAGCAGTTTATTGAAAAAAAATATCTTTAATAATGGTGTATGTGTTCACAGTGATAATGCTTCCAAATGAATCCCAGTCCCCACATTTTTGTTAGAATACTCGTGTATATATGTGTATATATACATATATATGTGTATATATACATATATATGTATATATATATATATATATATATATATATATATATATATATATATATATATATATATATATATATATATATATATATGTGTGTGTGTGTGTATGTGTGTGTGTGTGTGTGTGTGTGTGTGTGTGTGTGTGTGTGTGTGTGTGAGGGCCAGAATGAATTATGTCTTGTACGGCCCCTCATACAAACCAGAAACTCATTCAAAGCTGCAGACCTGAGCCAGGTTTAAGTATGACTTCAAATAAGTCTGACTTTCTTTTCATTGGGGACAAATTGAAAAAAAAAATGCCGTGGTGGTTCTTCAACAATTGTTCAAGAACCTCATGTGTCATTGTGGTATGTTATATTCAAAATTAGCTTTCACTATGACTGAATAATAGGCATAAATAGTTTAGGAGGACTTTCTGCTCCATGCTAATATGACAAACACTGCAACTCAACATTCACACAAAAGGTGAAGGAAGAAAAAATCAATTTAGTGAAAGTTCAATTTCTGGATATATACAGTGGTACACATGAGAAAATGTATTATTTGTTTTATTCAGAATGAAAGTTTTTAGCATCTAGGAGGAATTGAATGGATGAGTTTGGAGTGCAAGCAATAACTTTAAATGATGCAATTTATGAGCACAAACACAAGCCCAAAAGAACATTTGACAGAGCCACGCAAGGAACTATGCTCACTGTGCTGCTCTCCTTACAGCAAGATTTGTGTTATATTTTTTGTCAAGACCAAGACACTCAATGATCCAAGCTTTGCCACACTGGTGGGTGGGTGTACTGAAAAAACAGAGACCTTTAAGCATAATGTTAA
This sequence comes from Salarias fasciatus, assembly GCF_902148845.1. Taxonomy (NCBI): domain Eukaryota; kingdom Metazoa; phylum Chordata; class Actinopteri; order Blenniiformes; family Blenniidae; genus Salarias; species Salarias fasciatus. The sequence goes on along the minus strand of NC_043745.1, from coordinate 10,251,575 downwards.
AGCAACACTATGGAACTTTCAGTTTTCATTGATTTTGGCGGCGCCAGTGGACAAAAGCGGTAATGTTTTGCCTGAACGAATACTACAGTTCCCATGAGGCCTAGCGCGTGACCTCGTAAAATGCTGCTCCCGGTGGCATGCTGTCGGACTGAACTCGCCTACATTTGTTTCCAGTGGCTGTGTGAAGGATGGATAGCGACGAGGTCATGAATCTAATGGTGGCTAAACAATGTTATATCATGATGTGACGCATGCCGTAAAGCAGTCCGCACATGTGGAGTGTTTTAGTGTGCAGGGTTCCTACCACCCTCCTCACAGCTGCTTAGTCCAAGTGAAAGCAATACTGACGCCCTCAGGCCATGACAGGGGGGTCATTCAACTAGTTGTAAGTCGATGTATCATCTCAAAAAATATTAAAATGTTTTATTAAGGTTGAAAAGTTCCTTAGTGTAGGATTAAAACATTTGTTTCCATCAAAAATACAGATGTCTCTGTAAACTCTGACCGCAGTCATAGTGACCACTCAAAAAACAAGTTGGCCAACATAGACAGTCAGTGTCCGATACACAACAAACCTCATCCCCTTAAAAAGTGTCATGGTTTCAGGAGCAAATCTTTGGAAGAGAGGAAAGCCTATCTTAGACATAACAATATATGCTTCAGATGCTGTGCCTCAACCAGAGCCGGCCCGAGGCATAGGCAGTATAGGCAGATGCTAAGGGTGCCGCTCATCAGGGGGCGCCAGCACCACTGCGCCAGCAGTACAAATTGGAAAGAAGAAAAGGTGTAACTTTCACAGTTTTTCTAAGTAGTAGTTGTACTCTAAAAGGAGCACAGCGCAGTTTGCTCGTTTTATGACCACCGACCCCTGCAGGCCTTAGGCGTAACTGTAGCTTAGTGAAAAGCTCGTGTCTGTGGCTTGTGCCATGTATGTGCACAGAAGAGGGGAACTCCTTCCTCGCTCTTTTAGCAGCGCTCGAGTAAAATGTAAGTTTCTTTTGCCTTGTGGGGTCTGTGCTGGAGTTGTGGCAGTGCTGGAAGCTGGTCTTTTCTTACTTTCTGGAAGCTCCATCCTCAGTACTGCTCAGTTGTTGCTGCTAAGCCTGGCGGAGTAATGGCGGACAAATCGAAACTTAAGGATTACCAGGCCAGCGGGAGCGCGCATTACGTCAGACTCAGAGCGATTCGTACCCGAATCACTCATACTGCTGTGCCTTCAGTGCCCTGCACAGAAAAATAGGAGCGACTGCGATCTTGCAAAAATAGCTCTTGCTGCCCATCAGGCAAAGGTGAAAACGTGTGTGGGTGTCAATAATCGAAAATGTAATATTTAAAACTGCGCTGTACCCCTTTAAGTGAAGACAATTAATTAATTCCAGGAGTTTACCATATTATTTACTGAGTCGTCCGCGCCCCCCAGCTGCCCCCCCCCCCCCCCCCCCCCCCCCCCCCCCCCTTTTTTTTTATCATATCATGTCATTTTATTCTTGGAATCATGTGTTTTTATAATTACTCAGTGGAGTCACTCTTTTCAGATGTGCTGCTGAAGTTTCTAATTCGCCTCTGGACCATCGACCACATCTGCTGCTGCTGCCTCCACCTCAGCAACATAGTCCACCTGGGATGCAGCAGAATCAAGGCTTCATTTGGTGCTTCCACCTCAGAATCAAGCGCTCCTCCTGGTGCCTTCACCTCAGCTACACCTTCATGAGAAGAAGCTGGCAGAACTTTACTAACATGTGGGCTGCTCTGAGAATCTCTGCCACTCCTCCTGTTCCTGTGGCTTCTGCTGAAAGAAGCTTGATGTTTGATTTTCTGTACCATTTATACTTCATGTTAGGTATTCATATTGTATTTCATACATTCTTAAATAAAACAATTGTCAAAGACAAATCTATCAATTTTCTTGTTAGTATACAGTATATGCTGGCAATGCAAGGGGCCGCCACCTAAAATCTTGCCTCGGGCGCCGGATTGGTTAAGGCCGGGCCTGCTCTCCAATATCAAACGAGGCACTCTGCTACACCAGATCTCCTGGCAGCTTGGCAGTTGTTTGATGACTCTGCTGCGTTGATCACCATCAGTTTAAAGTTGGTAGCATAACTTCGCCTCTGTTGTTTGCTCAGTTGTCCAGCGTTCGAGCCCCTTTGTTCCAGATGATCCGCCATGTTTCATCAGATCATTTGATCTCATTTCATCG